>NW_010173999.1:36353-51666 GCF_000695765.1 Mesitornis unicolor
GAGCCACCAAAATGCCTGAAATGCTCCTGAAAAACTTTCTAATGCACTTGGGTCCATCCCCCTCTTCCTCCCATTTTATTTTAATGCACTGGACTGTGGCAATGCTGCAGCAGTACATCCCAAACTCATGTCTGACCCGGGGGTGGGTGCTGCAGGGGGGTGATGTGTGGAAGGGTGTGATTGTTGCTCATTAAGCACTTTAAAAAAAAGCCCTTGAAGATACATCCAAACCAAGCTTTGGAATTGAAAATGAATTCAGTGTAAGTTATGTTTATTGAGTCAAAACTCACCCGAAGAGAAAAAAAACCCAACCTAGAAAGCCATTGAAGTGTGGCCTATTCAGACTTTCCAGCTGTAAACCGCTTGGAGTTCAGAGCCTGACGTGACCAAAAACATTGGCGGTGCTGCGGATGGCACACCGTGCACCAGCCGGGCTCCGCTCACCTGCGCCAGCCCAGCGGCAGGGGCTCTGCCAGAAATAGAAGCCTTAGTCTTTTGCCAGCTTGTATAAATGCTGACCCTGACAGAAAAAGAATAAAGCTGTCCTTTTTCTCCCCACAGGTGAGCCATTAGGGAGAGTCAGAGGCACTCCTTTTACAGCTGTTCAAGCTGTGCCTCCCTTTGATGGCTGCCTTCCTTATCAGCACAGCTCTGCTGAGGATACATAAGGTTTAGTGTTTAAGGCTCTGGCGTCCAGATCACAGAGCTCAGAAATAAATACAAACATGTAAGAAGAGGTGGGACAGCAACTGCAGCTTTCTTCTTGTTTTGTTAGGTTACCTGGTACCTGATCTTTAGGGCAATGAGAATTAAAGATTCAAATGGGCAGGCAACTCAATGTGCAAAGTCCCAACTATTTTGTGTAACAGCAATCACAATAGCATTTTTTGGACTACATCTACCTGGTTCTTTGAAGCAGGGCTGAAGAAAGACAGGACTGGAGATGGGGAGGTTGTAAATCCTCCCTCCCGCCCCTGTTGCTCAGCCTCACTGTCCACGCCTGCATGGCTGCTAAACCACCCACGAGCTCTGGGAAGTGCTCTCGCATTTTTCACACCCGCCTTTTTAAAAAGCTGAGCTCCAGCACTTGCAGCCTGGCCAGCAGAGAAGGTCGAGGCCTCTCTCAAGAGCTGGGTGTTTCCACATCAAGCGTCATGGATGTGAAAAAGCATCCCTAACCCAAGTCCCCAGCAGGAAACGTTTCTTACTCATGCTCTGCTCACACAAGGCTCTGCCCTTGCAGCCAAGCTCACAGAGAGCAAACGCCTCTGCCAGCTGTAGGGATGGGCTCCAGGTGTGAGAAAGTCCGTGGGCTGTGTGCAGACACAGCGCTTTTGCAAAGGGAAAGGAGGCTGGGGAGCTACCTGGTATGTCTGGGGAAGCTTGACGACGTGGTCCTAGACAAGCCACTTTCACTTTGTTTCGGTCTTCCCACTTGAGAAAAGAGAATAATATTTGCTCGCCGACCTCGCCGGGGTGTTGCGAGATGGCAATGAATGTCTGCACAGTGCTGCAAACATAGAAGGTGTTATAAAAATGTGAAGCCTCAAGGTGCCAAACAGTATATTTGAACATTGCAGGAAAGGGAAATACGGTGCTCAGACAGTTGTGGGGCGAGCAAGACAGGTTTATTGCAGACAGGAATGTTTAAACTCACAAATACTGGGGGTGCCAAAATGCATTTATTAGGAGGTGATGGACTGCAGGCACTCAATAAAGTATGCCCCTGCTGACCAGTGGCACCAGGCAGCAGACCCAGAGAGGTGAATGGTTAACCTGTGTTGGCTGCCATGTCCCTAACATGGCCAGCACGGTGATCTGAGGCACCGAATATTGGGAGGGTTCATGGCAGAGGTGAAGGAGCACGGAAAGGAGGCTGATGTTTTCTACAAGTCACCTATGAATAGAGCCAGAGTGGTAAAAGCAGGCGCTGCAAGCCCTTGCCTGCAGATACTTGTCAGCATGGTTATCAGGTACATGAAAAGCATTTGTGTTTCTGCAAGGGTGATGAGTGCTGGAAGTGCCACCTCTTCACTGCCAAACACTGAGCCCTGTGAGGTGGGCACGTCACTGCTCCTGTGGGGCACACTGGCTGCCATGCTACATCTCCAGCCCACACTGAGGGGTGTGGAGGGGACAGGCACCATTCCCCTGTGGAGGAGCGCTCTGCGGAGTCAGGGACCCAGCTCACTCACAGCCCGAAACAGCACAATACGGCTCAGGATGTTTCCCAGGGTACCTAGGTTGGATGTGGCCATGAGTATGTTCTCCTCCCATGAGGGGCAATGTGGTGATGACTTCCTGGGGTGGATGGTGTTCATTGTAGGGAGTACCCCACCAGCAGTTTGCTGGTGGTGTGTGCACACATCCTCCCCAGCCACCACAGCTCTTTTGAAAGGGCGGAAAATACTGGGTGAGGAGGGAAGATGTGGTGGTGCTTTACTGCACCAAGATCCGCTAAGTCAGATGTTCAGTGGGGTTGGTTCATTAGTGGAAGGGCTTTTCCCCAGCAGGGCCTGGCCTCCCCATGGCAACTGACACAAACAAACCCCAGGGCAGTGGAGAGGTGATGACTGAAAGGAAAGGGTAAGGGAACAGCCAAACTATTTTTATATTTCCGAACTACGCAGCAGCTATTTTTTACTTTTACATGCTAAATTCTCATTGTGGTACATTTGCTTGCTGGGTGACAGCCCTCCTCTTTCCTCTGCTTTTCTCTTAGCTGAAGCCCCACCTATTTGACTGAAGAGCTTCACAGTTTTCAAGTGAATGCATGTCTCTGTGCACACACGTAATATTCATTTCTCTACTGTGCACATTAATTAATAATGTAAACGTGTGCTATTTGTCCCTCACCCCAGCATTCACCAAGTCCCTCCCGACAGAGCTGGGACATGAGTGAAGTAAGCATGGTCGCCCTCCCTGGGTTACTACATCCCTCCAAGGGCTGGCATTTGTTACTGGGCACAGCCTACTGGCCCCTTGGCTGCAGGGGGTCCTCGCATGGCTCTGTGCCACCAGGTGCCTTCTCGGACATCTCTGCTCTTTCTGCCTCTTGGAGGCCTTCTCCCCATGACCAAGCTTGGATGCAGGCAGTAAGGGTTTTGAAGGGGAGGAAGGATGGCTTAACAGGTGTACAAGGGATAGTGGCAAGCATTACAGCAGTTGGGATAGCAATTAGGTGTAATAGCTCTGATCAATGAGACATTGACACTGAAAGCTGAGAAAGACCAAGCCTGTAGACTCAAGCTAGAGCACCAAGTGGTCTATCACCAGTTTGGAGAGCTGAAGGTGCAAGCTGGTAGCCATGAACATGTGCACCCAAAATCCTGGTGGCAAGACCAGTACTCCAGGGCCCCAATACCTTGTGCCAGCAGGCAGGCTCTGGAGAGCACCTCAGCAAACCCTGATGATGACCTGGGTTATGAGTAGCAAGAGCTGCGTAGAAAACAGCTCTCCTCTCCATACAACTCCTGAAGGTGAGGGAAATGCTCTCTTTGAGAATCTAAGACCCTCTAGCTGCTTTTTGTGAAATGTGAGAAAGGAAGAGATAGGTCTGCTTTTCACATCCAGCTCAGGGGTGGGAGTTGGACTAGGTACCTGGGACTGAGGGCTCCCACATGGGGGTGGGATGTGACTTACCTACCTTTACATGTCTACGCTATGGCTGTCTCCATCGACACATCACCCGAGGCTCCCTTTACTATCAAAAGGAGAAATGGATGTGCTCTGAGCATGAGTCAACTGGCCTGGTTTTGCTTTCAGTCTTAGGGCAAGGTGAATTGCTGTGAATTTTCCTCTTCCTTTCTGTTGGCTGTAAAGGGACTATTAGCTCAGATGAACTTGATGCCTCCAGTGGGTCAGATGAATTTCCATCCCAAGTTAGTTACTAAGCATTAGCTGCTGATGTGCCCTCCCTTAGTCTGGGCAAACATAAGGTGATTTCAGTTAGCTTTACTTATACTTCAAGAAAGCATATAGGTGTCCCTGAGTTATGGTAACTTCTTTTTAATTGCAATGTGAATACAGGAGAGATTCAGTGGTTCAGAAACCAAAGCCCAGCTGAGAGGAAAACAGTGCTGCTGTGCCTTCTATTTATCTGATTTCTCTGTTAAAGAATTCTTCAAGTACTTTGGTGCAGACAGTCTCACATTAAATCACAAAAACACAAAGGAAAGTGAAGGAATTTACTTAAGAGGTAGTTATCTTTTTTCTGTTTTCCATTTATTTTACTTTTCCACTAGTTTTAAACATCAGGCTGAAAATTGTGGCTGTAGTACAAAGAAACAAGGGTGGTGTCCATGCTTACTTGTCCTGCAGCTGTAGTTTCCCATCCAGTAAGCTTGGGTTAGGACACCACTGTGTCAGACAGCATGCAGATGGTTCCTGTCTTAATTCATCACAAAAGTAGTAGCAGTTGCTGACAGTCGTCACACATTTGATATTTTTATCCTGGGAATTCCTAGAGGATTAACAGGTTTCTTCAGGAAGCAGCCACTGGGGCCAGACATGAAGGCCTGACCTGGAAAGGAGCCTTCGCTGTGTGGTAATTTATAGCCCAGTTTGTACAGCCATGGCTGGTGTGATGAACGTCATACCAGTTCCTGCTACCATCATCTTGGAGAAATCTTTCTTATTACTGGAAATCTTTTGTTTGTGCAGATGCTAATCAAACCAGTACTTTGCTCTGGGCTTGTAGCACACTTGGAGGTCAAGTTTCAACATGCAGTATGTTACATACTAACTAGGTAACTGAATGAATGAATCAACAGAAAATATAATGAGATTTCAAATGTAGAGACAAGTTAGAGCCACTTCTTCACACCTATATGCAAATTTGCCTTAAAAAAAAAAAAGAAACCCTGTGTACTTGCCAGGGTTTATGGCTGCTTGCTCAGTGCTTGTTAAGCAATCCAGTAAAGTACTTTGCGTTCCTGCCCGCTGCGGCAGAGACACATCAGCTGAGACACCACAGAGCGTCTGCAGCCTGGTGGTGTTTGGAGGAAGGGCTCATTTCTGTTGGGGCGGGTATGTGTAGGAAATAAAAGAACAATAACACCATTCTTCACACGTCTGATAAATCAGACCTTTGTTCTCTCCTCCTTGATGTGCTGGAGGAAAGTCACTGCAAGTGCCATTGTTTTTGCAGAGTGTTTTTGAAGGGCTTTAGTGTGTTTCTTCCCTCTGCTTAATTCAATGGATTGACTTGTTTTAAGAATATTTTCGGTGGAAATATTTGAGGAGAAGGCTAAGTTACCACTTCTGGTTTGTTGCTTGCATTAGGAACCACCTCTGGAAAACTTCTAGGCTCATTTGTTTGGATAGTTAAGACATGTCTGAAAATTATTTGTTAATGATTTCAACCTAGTGAGTCTATAAAGAGGCTGAGGCAGTTGGATGGGAAAACCCAAACCTTCATGCCTTTCAGCCTTCGCTCTGTGGGCCAGGCTGGGGCAGAAGCCTGCCTGCTCTCCCCTTGGCACAGTTAAGATCACCAGCACCATTCAAGCAAGCTGTAATCAACCAGTTCCTAGTTTCAACAGAAGAGTGCCACAGAAGTGGAAAGGGTGGTCCTACTGGAAAGCTCGTATTCATGCTAGTATTGTTGAAAGGAATTTTATTTTTTTTTTGCCTTACGTGTGCTGTAGATCCATTACACATCCAAAAGCAATTATAGAGGAAAGAAGCCATAAAAAGGGCTATGTGCTCAAAACCTCGCCTGTGTTTTCCAGCTATGTTAGCGAACCTAAGAAAAGCCATTTCCTCTTTCCACACACCATCTTTGAAGGAAGCTATGTGTGGAATAAAAGGTGTTTTTTCAATGCCACTGCATAGTATTTAAGGAAAGTATTAATAAGACGAGTCTCCTTCACAGGCCAGCTGAAGAACCATTCAAGGAAAGTCTTCCCTCCGCCCTTCCCACACCATGGTATTTCAGGGAAAGGCGAGGTGTTGTTTCCCTGGCACAGAAGCCATCTGTGCAGAGGATCACAAAGGATGAGACATCTTTACACCTCTGGCAATGTTCCTATTGGCACTGTCACTGCAGCACACTCTTACTTTCCTAGCTAGTCTCACCTCAGGCAAATTTCACTTCAGTGGCAGAAAGGCAGAAGTGTATTTCAGAGGGAGAAGAGCAGCAAGGACATAGTTACTGCTCTGTGGAGCATAGGGAGAATGGGTAGGAGAAGCTGGTTTAATACCTGGAAAGTGATGGATCCGTCTGTCTATCCACATAAGCCCTGTCTCTCAGCATAACACAGAAGTGGTTTTTGTGTAAAGTCAGCAGGATCGGCAAAGTGGTGTTTGCATAAAAACATGAAAAAGTATCTGAACTAAAATATTTTCGGAAAGTGTGGCTTTGAGCTTGGAACTTGGGAGTCAGGAACCTGTGTGGGCATGCTGGGATGTGATGTAAGGTGTGATGTGAAAATACACCTAAGGTATTCCCCGGGAGTTTGTTGTTTATTGCTCTCGGTTATGATCTCGAGCAACAAGATCTGTGGAGATAAGAAAGGGCTTGCTTCCAGGAGAGCTGGGCTAAGATAATGAATAAGAATGTGTCTCAAGAAGTCATTGATGTAGCCGTTCAAAAGCTGCAGCTCTTGGAGTTGTCAAAAGGCTGGCAAGCTGCTAGCCTAGCCAGAGTGGGCCTGGAGGCTATGGTATGGGTGTAGGAAAGTCTTTTGAGATGATGTGTCTGAACGGGGCTCAGAGAGCCCAGGGTGAAAGAGAGGATGTCTTCAGGGAGGGAAAATGACTAGAGATGACTGGAAGGTGAAACAGATGGCATGGGAGGAGTGTGTAGGTACATAAGTAGGAGGCATATTTCCAGGGTAGGGCTGTGAATGGGACTGAAGTGGATATGGAAGTCATGTGCCTGAGCTGGTCATGCAGAAACAGCCCTTGGCTGCAGTCAGTGCAAAACCAGCTGGCCTCTGGCTGTTTAACTTTTGCAAGGCTCCAGAGGGGCAGGGTGTGCTGTGATGCCAGGAAGCAGAAACATATGCGGGAAATACGATGGATAGGAGGAGCCCATGAGGTGGCTAGTGCTCAGATGGAGATGCCCTGGCTACTTCTCCTTCCTGCTTTACTAGGGAAGTGGGAAAATACGAGCAGGGAGGCATTAGTCATGCCCTTCCAGGTAGTCCCCAAATACATTGGGTTACTGGAAAATTCACTAATAGAGAGATGGGTGATGACTTATAAACAAAGAGCTTGTAGGGCAGGAAGTCTCAGTTGTTAATGGTAATAATTCATGGGTTTTGTTATTATATGTTTTAAATAGAATGCTGTGAAAGGAAGACATGTGCCCTGAAAAGCTGTGCATTTCCCTCATGTCAGACAATGCTGTAGGCATCAAAAATGAATGCTGTCCAAGGAAAAATGTCTTGTCTGCCAAGCCTACCCATCCAAGAACCTCAGCTTTTTTGAGTCCAGGTGGGGAAAAAATTTCTAAAAATCAAATGATTCATATGTGTATTATCACCACTGTTTACCTGTAGGACTCTGTGGGACTGCAGTGATCAGTCAGATGCAAAACATCTTCTGAGCCTCTTGCAAGTGTCTCAATGGGGAATGGGAAACAGGAAAAATCTGTTGTGCTCAAAATTTGCTGTGGAAGAAGACAAAGAATAGCATGCAAAGTAGAAGTATTCAAAGTCTTTACTACTTCCAGTTCTTTCAATAGGTTTTTTTAAAGCCCTTGATGTAGTCAGGTTTGGTTTTTTTCTTCAGAATAAGTGGTTTGGACATATCTGTGAAATCTCAGTTTCATATTCTGTGTGCTACTTTATACTTAGAAACCTGAGTCCACACACTGACTGGAAATCTTTGGAGGCAGAGCATAAAGTGTAGCCTTCAATTATCTTTCGAAAGTTGAGAAAAAGTTGAAGCTTCAAAGCTACCCATACATCTCTCTGTTTTACCACTGATTTGATTGATGGACAGCACTGAGGAAGTGTGCTAGGATAGGACAAGTGATTAGAAAGGACTTGCTGAGTCACTCAATCCAGGTCTATGTTCCCTTTCCTAACTCGTCAAACTCCACATTAAGAGTAGGTGAGTTTTTTGACTCCATGATCCTACAGGAAGCCATTTCCAGGATCTGGTTATCCCAATGATTTAAATATTTAATCTAATTTACAGTCTAACTGTATTGATGGCTGGTGTGTATCTCTATGTCCTTATGGTGAAATTGTCCTGGTGCTTAAACAGGTCTTGTTCCCAAGTGTTCGTGCCCAGCACATTTACAGGCAGTAGCTGAGTTCTGAGCTGTTGTTCTACTAGTTTCCCCAGCCAAAGCTTTTTGCAAAAAGTATCCTGGTAATGCAGCCTTTTTTCTTCTGATTATCCTGATAACTCTTCTCCACCCTTATTTTGTGTCCCTTGAGAATTCATGTGGGGAAGTGGAAGCAGGAATTGTGCCTGCTGTTGCAAATGAGAGCTAACCAAAAGCTTGTACTGTGGCATTAGTACAACCCTTCCTGAGGTATTGCTGACAGAGATACCTCTTTGGAAGCATTTTAAGGCTGAAGTTCCCTCTTCACAGCTGCATCATGTAATCATTCATAATTGCTCTTTGCTCAGGGGGAAAAAGCTCTGTTGCTGCTAGGTGATGAGTTCCTTGCTAACAGCAAAAAATAAGTAGTTCCCAAATGTACGACCTCATTTTTTGTGCTACTGAATTTCCTCCCTTTTCTGTTACTTTGGTTCCCAAGGTCCTCCTGTAACATGTTCTAACCCTCTGAATTGATGTTGCTTTGCAGTTTTGCTAGCACATAGTGATGTTTTGAGCCAAGGTTATGAGAAAAAAATAATGAGTAAGATCAGCCTTGGAACCAGTCCTGGGGAAGGAGCCTCTATTGCTCTGACTCCTCTCCCCACTGCCTGGGGCCCTTATCCAGGGTTTTGCCCATCTCAACCTCCTCCTTCTCTAGGTAAACTCATATCTTGCCCTTCAGCCTTTTTGGAACTCAGAGAGGAAAGGTTTCTCCCAGATCTGATATCTACCAAATCAGATATCAGATTTGATGAGAATAATCTACCTCATGGTGAACCTGTCTTGCATCTTACTGCATCCACCTCCATGCCTTCAGCTGTGTGTTTGTTTTCCTCATTTAAAATAGATGCAGAGGACTTGCTTGTGAGAAGACAAGGCCAGCAGGCTTCCAGCTGGGCACATGTGTATTTTTACCTGGGAGGAAGGATGGGGAACAGCCTGGGTGTCAGCTTCCCACTGCCTGAGTGGCTCTGCTCTGGATTGTGGCTGTGGTCATGCAGCTGCACGGCTGCTGCCTTCCTCATGGAGGTCCACCCTGCAGCTGCACACATCGTCTTCTCCCTGTTGTTCACAAAGGACTTCAGTCGTTCCTGTCTAATCATACCTCTCCATCCCTGGCTAGGTGGGCATACTCGAAATACATCCTGAAACACTCAGAACCACAGTCCAAGCAATTCTTGTGTGAAACTGTGCTTCGCTGGTGCCTATAATGCTGCAAGCCTCATGGTTTTCCCTTCATTGCTGAGAGTCTTCTAGGAAAACTTCAGCTAAGAACTGACTTTTTATTTTTTAAGAATGAGCAGAAATGAGACAATGAAGATGAGTACGTGCCAGTTATTTCCTAGAAGACAAAGAAATTGGAACAGCAGATTTTTCAGGTAGCATCCAGCACAGTAATTTATTTCTGTATCAATTTCCATCATAAGAAATCCATCAAGCAAAGAATCTGAGGAAATTTACTTTCAGAATTCTTTTGATATAAGAAAAAAGGCCAAACCCAGCCCCCAGCCCCTATCTTCACTGTAACATGAAATAAACAAGCACATTGCAAGTCTCCTTGCAACATGTGATTTTACATTGAAGCGTCTTTTACCACAACAGGGGCACAAATCTCCTTCCAGCAGCAGTGCACGCATCTTGGTGTTTACCTTCGTTTCATGCTGCTGCAAAGACAGATTTAACCTTTCCCAGATGTATTTTCCAGTGTGCAGACACACACAAATGGTTTGCCATTTCCTAAACTACCCCCATGTCCCTGTTGCTCAGTGACAGTCTCAGGTTGCTTGTGTGTTGGAGCAGACGTGGAACAGGGTCAGCACAGATCCCAGTGCACACATGTACATGAGCGCCCCCAAGGCCAGTCTGTCTGCCCAAAAAAACTCCCTGGCACACAGCAGGGTGATGGAGATCAAAGCATGGTTTGGAGCTGGCAGGTCCTGCACTTTCTCTCCCATGCCCATAGCACTGCCCCGGATTGCAGGAGGTCCTGGTCAGACAGCAGGGTTGTAGCTGTCCTTCTCAGTGGGGTCATCCTCTGGATGGTGGCTCTGCAGGCTTTGCCTTGGACTATGCCCAGTGAAAACAGCCAATGGACATCCTCAGTGGGTTGGCATGGGGATGCCCATGCTGTAGGTCATTCTGCTGCATTATCTGGTTGCATGCCTATCCCATCCTGCCCAGGTGGTGAAGTTGTGAATAGCTTTACCCTTTCCAAAGGATGGATACTGTTAAGTTATGGTTAGTGAATAAAAGTTTCATTGGCATAGCTATCAGGAGCATGGAGAAAAGTCACTCTCTTGCTTAACGACGTGGTAGTCATGAAAGGCCAGCTGAGATGCAAGTTTAGCTGCAGTAGCTATATATGGTATAACGGGCTATCTAAGGCTTAACCTACCTTGTTTGAGGACCCATACTTGACTACTCCGACAAACACTTTCTGGTGCAGACAAATGCTAGCTGTGTCAAGAAATGGTGGCCCAGGACAAACACCTGGGTCTCCAGCACACAAACCTCCTCTTCTCCCACTACCACCACTCTGAGGTGGCACCAGCCAAGCCCTGGTGACTGGGGGCTTGCACCCCCTGCATGACTGAGGAGGCCATTGCCTTCCCAACCCCAAACCAACTAGCAGTAAAACAACGAGGAGGTGCGATCTGCCATTTTCCAAACAGTCAGCATCTTCGTGATGCTCAGTGGCAATAGGTCTGTCAATCCAGGCATGGCATGCCATGCACACCACTTTCCCTGCAGTTACGTGCTTGGCACCACTGCCGCCCTTCATGTCTCTGCTCACAAACCTTACGCCATGCTGAGCTGCTGCGGCTCAAGCCGATTCTCCCCTTGTGTCTTCAGTTACCAGGTTATTTATGAGTATGTGTTGTATTATCTAATTAGGTACTTGTTCTGGTAGCTAAAAGGAGTAAGAAAAGCTTTATTGAGTAGTTGGTAATTAAAAGTGAGTCTTTCTTTGAGGAGAAAGAGGCTTCTCTTGAGCACTATTGCTTATTCCTAAAGATTTAACTAGGAAAAGATCAGTGAGATGAGGCAGCAGTGCTCACTAACAGCAGCTATAATGTTTTAGGGCATAGTGAAAGTTCGATGTGCAAGTCAGTGAATGGAAACCATAGTGACTCCAAAAGCCAGGGTAAGCTACCTGTTGTGGTGAAGCCCACCAGCCCCAGCCTTGTTGGGCAGAGGTCCCTTGAGGAGCACCAGGCACCTTTGTTCACACAAAGTCCTGAAACCAAGCAAAACTTTATCACTGTGCTCTGTGACAAGAGTAACTCCCAGGTGGCCACTGTAGCTGTCAGTCATTAACTTAATATTCTCAAATATCTAAAACAAAATCCAGTGAAAGGGATGAGGAATATGGGCTTTCCATGCTCCTCTTTCAGCTGGAGACCTGGCTCCTGCGACTCCAAGTCCTTGGATGGTGGGTGAGGATGGAGTGAGATGTGCCAAGGAATTGTTTATCCCATCCTGTCAGCATCAAAGGAAGCTTATAGCTATTCATTTTTGACATGCGCAAAGTGCAAGGCTTTGATTGGTTGTAAGAGAGGTACACAGAATTCACAGCAGCTTCTTTTAAAAGTGACTCATTTCTTACCCCGGTAACATCCTAAATCCAGGGAAAGGGCCAACTTCCTGCAAAATAAATGGTGGGATTTACAGCAGCATTTAGAGACATCCTTCATCTACTGATATTCCTGAGTGCAGGTTTAAAATCAAAGAGTGAAGTGCAAATCTGCTCCTAAATATTACCTTCCATAGTATGGGAGAAAATGGAGACTTAATTTGGTTAGCTTGCACGTAGGTAGCTTGTACTTCAGTCAATGCTTAAGTAAAGCATTGAGAAAACATCATAAAAGATGTCATATAACACGAGCATGCTTACCAATGAGACATTATATGTCATAATTTGGTGACATCGCATAAACTGTAAAACAAGAGATAACACCTAAGCAGTCATGAGAGACAGCCAAAAGTCTACCAGGAAATGATAACGCATTCAGTCTTCCAAGTTTCGTAACTCTCTGTCTGTCAATTTAGCCCCCACCTAGCACAAATTTAGTGTCTGTTGCTCACTCACCTGCTCCCTTGTTAAGGGTGGGGAAAAATTATCCTACTGCACTTTCTAGCTATTTGCCAGGAGCTCAGGACTGCAGTAGTAAGTTGAATTGATGGCTAAATTAATCTCTTACTGATGCACTGCGGGTGTTATCATTCCAGTATCAAATGAAGAGTTCTTGGGAGTTTGCTGTTTGGTGAAGTTAAATTAGAGCTGATGTTTCTGAAATATGTGTGTCCAATTGTGGAGTGCTCTGGGCAACATTACACCAAATAAGTTATTTAAACACTTATTCACTGAAGGGGAATAGGGGATGGTTGTCTCTGCTTTTTTTCTGACCTATTGCAATTTTTTTTTGTTTTATAATTTCTTTTTTTTTTAAGTCTGAGCATAGGCCTTTTCACTGAGCCCACTGAACATGAGCCTGTTGAGTGGTGCTGCTCCACTTGTGTGGCTGAGAAACAAAAGATTTGCTTTGTTGTTTCATTCTGCAGCTGAATCCCAGTATTTACCTTGCATTGCTGCTGAAGCAGAATATTCATGACGCAACTTCTTCGGAAAAGTTTAAAGTATTTATATGATTGAGAGATGGAAATAATAAATCAAAGACATTTATGACTTTTTAGAGCTTGGATAGTTATCCTACTGTGACGTAGTGACCTTAATAGGTTTCATTATCTGGCTGAGAAGTAAAAAAAAAAAAATTACTCCAGAAAACAAGTCTGACTTGAACATCTGGAGGACAAGGAGTAGGAAAACAAATGAAAGGGCCTGCTGTATTCTGTGCCAGTACGATTTGCAATCCAGAAAGAGATGCAAATGACTAAGGCTGAGTGATCCACTTTCTGTAAGCAATTCCCATGATAGACTTAACCCCTTTTCTTGTTTGCAAATTATCCTGAAGTAAGTGCTGCTGTTTACAGATGTGTTTGCTATTTGCATAGACTTTGTGAATAAACTTCTGCTTGTGGGTTAGTCATGTGCTATTCAGCATGACTATTGCTTGAGTGGTGGTGTTTGCAGAGTGTGATTCACCAGACCTGCAAGTGAGCTGCGAGGAGGGCTGCATGAGCATTACTAGAAATATGTGTATGAATGCACATTCACAAATTGTGAGCGTGTTTGTGATGGTTTTCATCTCTCTGCAAACAATCTTATTTCCAAAGAAAACTTTGTACCAAAAAGTACTTGGTAACGAGTAACTTTTGGAATGGAAATAGTAATGGAAAACTTATTGAAATTAATTACGTCCGGCTGTGTATCTCTAGTAATCTGTCTTGTATTGGGTAAAGTGGCGAGTGACCAGCCAAGGGCAGAAAGGTGAGTATGAGAGGAGTGCAACCTAGTAACACGCTTATATGGTTCTCTGTGTTGTCCCCCTGGGACAAGTTCTCAAGCCTCAGTCACAAAGTGCTTCCCTGTGGGACCCATTATGTTTTTCTTATTGCTGCAGACATGCCTTTAGCCTGAGCAATGCACTGTCCTGACATGGTCTTGCTCTCCAGAGTGATCTCTGCCCTCAGGGTGGCTGCAGCAGGGTCTGCTGCCCTGCTGCGCTCCTCTCATTGGTGGCTGAGGCTGTAGCATGGCCAGGTTTGCAGAGCAGCAGGGCTGGGTAGCCTTGGTGCATGCTGCAAGAGCAGTGTAGGTGTGGGAAATTTTGGGTTGTGTGGTGTCAGGTCTGGTTGCAGGACAGACAGGTGCTTCAGTACGAGTGCACTGGATATCCTGACTGCTTCAAGTTATCATTTGGTTTGCACTGGGAAAAGGCCCAGTGTCCACGTATTGTGACCTCAGAAAAGTCCCACACTCTAAAAAACCCCAAGCACAAGATGAAATGAGAGCCACTTGACTGTCAAAATGGCCCAGATCAAGTTACTAGTGAGTACGGAGCTGAAGCTTTTGCTACTTGAGTGCAAAATAGTGACCAAAAAAATGACATTTTGCTTCCCCCGTCTTGGACTACCTGAGGTGTGACTCCTTTCTCCTGGCAGAAGTCCTCTGGCAGGGGTCAAGGAAACCATGGGGTGTGGGTGCCCTGTGTGTCAGCCGTCCTCATGGGGAGGAGGGGAAATGTGTGCAGGGCTGATTTCCCCAGACTAGGGGCCAGTTCGCACAGACAGTGCTATGCAAAATTTTTCTACTGCTTTGGGTGAAAGGTACCAGTGCCAAAGGTGATCCCTGGGCTGAAGCAGCAGTGAGCAGCCACTCTGGCCAGGATCAGGTTCCCGCTGCACCTCACAAAGGTGAAGACAGATGTGGTTCCCAGCCCCTGGGAATTTTCAGCCTGATTGGAGATGTGATGTAACCAGAACTCACAGGCCATTTATGAGTATAATGATCACTTAAAAAAATATCCTTTATATCAAATGCAAACTCTCTGTGTTCTCCAGGTGCCTCCCTTCCCTCAGCCTAATTTTCATTATGAAATCATTATCAGTTATACTTGAGGGTGGCTTTTTGGGGCAAATAGAGAAGGGAAAAAGAAGCCGAGGAAGATGTTTTTTTCTTCCGTTTTAAAGCATGAGAAGGCAAGAAAACAAAACACATGGTAGGGGATTTGTCCTAACCCCAGCAGTCCCCTTATCTTTCTTTTTCTGCTGACTTCCTGCTCTGAATGCTTTGGCAGCTCATAGGACAGTGTCTAAACTCTGCAAACATGAAGGAATTCAAATGGAACCCTGGACGTCATCACATTTTCCAAGTTGGCCATAAATCACAGTTTGTTATGGTTATTCTCTTGTGAGGCAGAACATGTGCAAGGAGATAAGGGCCTGGAGGAAGGGGAGGCAGAGGTATCTCAGAAGAAAAGAAACACCAGTAGGAAAGACCTAATAAGAGATGTTTTGACAGTCTTGATTGAGCTGAACAGCCATTGAGGAACTGGTGTGAGTTCTCATTGTTGTGGGGACATCGCTCCACCTAATTTTAAGTTTGCTTTGGAGCTGGAAGAGAGCTCTTTC
>NW_010173999.1:51697-102717 GCF_000695765.1 Mesitornis unicolor
TTTTGTGTGACTGAAAGTGGGATTTTCCCAGTGAGGCAGTATTTTCCAGCCACAGCAATACAGTGATTCATCAGCCAGATCCTCAGGTGAAATAAATAGACATAGCCTCCACCAGCTTCAGTGGTCTTGCACTGACTTACATCAGCACCAGAAACTTGGGATGGAAAGTTCCCATCAGTTTGCGCAGTCTCTATCCCAACGGCTGCCAGCTGGTCTCTTACCGTACATCAGCCTTGGCTAGGGTTAGGAAGAGTCAGAGAGCTATCCCAAGCGATCTGGAAAACTCACTTGCTCTTAGTGAACAGAAGGCATAGATTAGTTTCCTCTCAGGAAGCTTTCTTTTATAACCATCATGTATTGTTCTTTTCTTTGCTCTTGGTATGACCCCATTTTTCTCGGTTGCTGGTACTGTTTGGGTGTTTGGGGGTGGAGTGTTCTACTAGTTCTCCACAAGAAGACTAGGCATACAGGGAGTCCATTGGGGAGTTGCTCCAAAGATCTGATCCCTGGATTTAGCTGTGGTTTTAATGTTTTTAAATATTAATCTTTTTAACTGGGGATGTTGCTGCATGGCTAGTGGGAGGTTAACCTGAGGAACAGCTCTGGACAAGGAGGTAATTATATTTATTCCTTGGCTGCATTGTGTGGAATGCAAATGAGGGTTAAGCGGCTGTAATTACCTACGCAGTGTGCAACGTGTCACTCCTATTTTACAACAACAGGATCAAGGTCGGCCAAGCCTGGATCTGTTGCTTTGGCTGTCCTTGGGCCTCCAAGCAGCTTCTACCCTGCCACTTTTCTCCACTTGGCCAGCATACTTCATAAGAATAACACCCAATCACTGTATTAAATGTTGTTCAGAGGTGTCTTTACTTCCCCTGGTATGCTATTATTTGCTCCGTTATGATGCCACATAATGAACAAGGGTAAACGACTGGTT
Organism: Mesitornis unicolor; assembly: GCF_000695765.1. NCBI lineage: Eukaryota > Metazoa > Chordata > Aves > Mesitornithiformes > Mesitornithidae > Mesitornis > Mesitornis unicolor. The sequence goes on from NW_010173999.1 coordinate 52,638, forward strand.
AGGAGATGTTTGTTATTTTCAGACATATTCAAATGAGGGATCTTTTTGCATCCCTGTTATAGTCAGTCTTCTCAGGAGAGGAGGGATACCTATAATTTGACTGAACTTGTTTCTTCCCAGTGAATGTCAGCTTCAATAATGTCCCTAATTTCCAGAAATAAAATACAGTGAGACCTGTTCTCTTTATGCTGAGTTTGGGTGAAAAAAAAAAAAAGAAAAAAAAAAAAGAAAAATAGGGACATCCTTGGATCACTAGAAGGAATTTGGATTTGGGGAGAGTGGGCAACCACCATCTATTCTAAGTGTAGCCAGCCTGTGATTACTATCAAGAATCCATATCAAGAATGCAGTGGTTACTGTAGATGGGGCCTCGTCAAGCAGCTCGCATCCCTTTGTGTGCTCAGAGCCTGCGGCCGGGCTGTTCACCTGCTGGACTGTGTTCACTGATGTGGTGCCTCCTTACTTTGGGCTTTCGGGGCTTGACAGAGAAGCCAATGCCAATGATAAAGCAGTCCCAAGGCCTGGCCACTGTAAAGGAGTAATCTCAGTGGGGATCCTCACGAATGATGCACACCAGTTTTCAGCCCTGCATTGTCTCTGGTCTGCACTGGGATTACTTCTCCTGTTGAACGCCCTCTATTAAATATCTTCAGGTTGCCCCACACCAGTGGCACTCCTCTGCTACTTTTTCTCATTTGCTTTTGTAATTTTATTTCTACCTGCCAAACCCTGCTATGAAAATAGAGTCAACGGGGTTACCACTTTAATGAGGTTCAATTTCTGCTGTGTATGCTTCCTTTGGCCTTCGTCCTGGGTCTGCCTTGCTTGGTGAGGTTGCTGGCTTTGTGCGATGGAGACTGAGCAGTGCTCTGGGCAAGCCAAAATGACCATGGCAGAGCTGTGAGCAGCTCCCAGGCAAGCAGCAGTGACTCCTTGCAGTGATGCGAGCCTGGAAGTTGGCTCAAAAGCAGGAAACTTTGGGATCTGCTGCCAGAGCAGGAACAGTAGCGAGAAGACCAGTGAGTGAGTGACCAGTAGTGAGTCCCCCAGCAGCAGGGCAGGACTTATGCTGCAGAAAGGAGGAGGAGGAAGAGCAGTTCACTAGGTGGCAGTCTGCCCTCCGACTGCTGGTGGGAACATGGACAAGTGGGGTTGCAAAGGTGATGGGAGCAGCTTCGCACAAGAGACCTATGGCCAGAGGAGCGAATGCTCATGGTCATCCCGGGAGCCACGGCGTAGCTGGTGGTGTTTGCTGGGAGCTCAGGGAGGCGATTGACTGCACTCTTCAACACATCACAGACTGTCTCTAGACCTAGTATCTGTGAGAGAAAGCTCAAACTGATAACCAGAATATGCCTGCAGAGTTAAAAATAAATAAATAAATAAAATTAACTGAACAGTATTAAGTTTTAGAAAACTCAAGATTTGAGCTGTGGTTCATGCTTTTTATTATTACTGTGTATTTTTTTCTGTGTCTTGGAGCCGGCAGATCTGCTAGCATTAGTCCTTGCCTCAGTCCAACTGGTCATATTGTTGCTTCCAAACTTTTTGGTTGCCTAAATCCCCATTATTTCAATTGGAGAGACTTCTCCTCTGGTTCTGCACTGCTGTGCAGGGTGGCTGTGCTGTTTAAAGGCTGTCAGGCCTGATTCTCATTTACACTTGGCAGCACAAGCCTTCACACCCACTTGAGGGTCTTTTTCCTCTGCCAGAGCGTTGGAAGGAGAATTTGTCTCTGCAAAGCATGGTTCCAGGACGTGTCCATCCTCATCATACAGGGCTATGTGTTATGGGATTTCTCTGGTTTCGAGTCAGCTTGCAGAGTACTCTGTGACCCTGCTGGATGAAAAGCTAGGTACAAAACGTCAGCTGGGATTTATTTTTGCAGTTGCTAAAGCCTTGGGCCCACCAACTGGTCCCATCTGCCGTGGGACTCCCACTGATGCGAGAGGTGCTCATATGCTCTGGCTGAGGGTAGCGCCTGCTTGCAGGTTCACAGCAGATTCGGCAGCACTTAAAGAGCTGCTAGAAAACTTTCCTGTGCGCTCTCTCTCCAGCTTTGCGTAACAGCCTAAGAGCATGCTGAGGGTCTGTCTCCGAGAGTGCCAAGAAAATGTACGATGGATTAATGGAGCTGTGTTACGTGCAACGCTAGTGTTTCCAATGTTCGTCACGTGCCCGTGGTTCATGATGTGTGCCTGCATCCAGCGTAAAATTAGTAGGTGTGTCTTATAAACAAAAAGCAATAATCCTATGAGTCAGAGTTAAAAATTTTCCCTTCTGTGTGAAGTGCTCATTAATCTGGAATTTTAAGTGAGGGAAAGGGAGGCCTGGAGATGGTTTGTGCTCACTTACTGCTTCTTCCGGCAGCTGGCACTTGGCTGGTGATGGCACTTCTGATGCACCATCTTCTGCACTTGTGTGTGCTGGAGTCACTGTCCAGGCTCCACAGCCCCTTCAGTGCCAGCTGCCCAAGGGGACTTTGCTAGAGTCACTTGTGGTCTTATCAATAGCATCCACAATAATGAATAATAGATAACTTTTAGGGCTGCTGCTGTTGTCCGAAGGTGGCAATTTCACTTCCTGAATGTAAGGGTAAATGGTTTTGTTGGGTTTTTTGGTTGGTTTTGCCCATCTTGTTTTTTAAGTGGGTCTGGAAAAAAACCCCACAATTTCATAGTAGACGTATTTGTCCAGAGATATTGTAATCACATTTAGGCATAAGCCATACAATGGGCTTCAAATACCTGTCTGCTTCTGGGGACACTCTACTCTGGAGCCCAGATTGGTGTATGTATATTTGACCCTTAGTTCTGTGATTTCCCTGAGTGAAGGTCCACAGCAGGTCAGCATCTAAGTCAGAGGAGAGGTTTTATAACTCTGGAAAAGGGATGTCATGCTACCAGTCCTCCAGAAAAGGATCTGGCAGATAAAGTGGCAAAAGCCTCCCTACCAGTTTGCCCAGAAGACCCGTGAAGGTGTTTGGTAGAGTTCTTGATGTGTTAGACCTGAAATGCTGGAAACGGCAATGTTTTCTTTTAGGCTTTTTATCAGCTGGAAGCCTCAGCCAGATCTCCAGTGTGACAAGGAGGCTGCTTCTCATCTCCTCACATCTGGATCCCATGAAATTAATGGCAAAAATAACTTTCTCCTGCAACTCCATCCAAAAACTGCAAGAGTCAGCCCTCCGCATCTCCTAATGAGGACTGAACTGTGGGAGCATGTTTCTCTTACAGTGCCCCGTGACAAGTCAGCTGCATGCCTCTTGGTCCATTTAATGATACTCCTCATGGAGACCTCACATAGGCAAAAGTAGAGAGATTTGAAAACAGTATTACTCTTGCTTATTTATCTTGCAGTAAATCCAATGTATTAAATCACTGCCCTGCTAAAAGCCCGTCTTTCTCCAAGATCACTTCAGATGAGGTCAACTTCAGCAATTAAAATGGCTACTAAATCTTTGGTTGTCATTACAGCACTTTAAAAAATAAAACAACAAAAAACAAGCCAACAAAACATGCCAGTGTTCATTTTAGTGCCATAAACATGTTAAGTAATTGAGCATTTATCTGAACAGAATGAGAAATGTTGAATTTATTTTTAGAACTTGAGCTTTAAATAAGCAGGACACTTTTAAATATAGCTCCATTTTGGATAATGAGATGTTTTCACAGACATAATGGCTATTTTCAGTATGTTCTCCCAAGGCTCTTCTTTTAAAATGCAACATTTTATGTCTAAATTGGAGTAGTACAGAATATATTTGCGTATTAAGAGAGGTCAGCTCTTCTTGAGAGTAAATATTTTTTTATATGTGGGTGTGTGTGATAAGTCTCATGCAAGAACTGTGTGTACTGTAGGAGTTAATTTGGTTCAATAATCAAGCTGTAAAAATCTAACAGATTGATCAAGGATTGGCCTCCTAGTAAAAAAGGCATTACTTAAATATATTTCCCTATTACTATTAAATGTTCTTTATGTAAATATATATAAACACCTAAGGAAACATTAGCTGCTATGTCATCAAACTGCTGTTGTCCCATTTCTTAGCTGTGGAAAAATTTGATGTTGTTCAGTGAAAGTAGTGCAACATACATAGACATCAGTATTTTCATGCTATTGTGTGGTACTTTCTGCTTAATACAGACTGCATGATTGACCCTCAGTACCAGTAGAAGGAGCAGCTTGTTACAGCAACAAGCAGAACCGCCTTATGTGTTAATGAAAGTGTGAAAAGGGAGAATTCTGTAACCTGGCTAGAAAGGAGCATACAACATTTCTGTTTTGCATAGGTATGGTACATTTTCAGCCATGCGTGTTTCTCTGCTGAATCATCCCTGACACACCTACACAGAGCTGTGATTTGCCTCAAATAGTACTGATGCTTGAAATAGATCTAAGCAGACATGTGCAGCAGTGTTTGTCAAAAAAGAGAAACTGCTTAGTTTTATATATAGCACGAGCCGCCAAGCTAGTCTATGTCGGAAAAGAAAAGTTTCAGTTCTTGTTTTCCAAGAACTGATGTGGGATTTTTGCCTTGTATTTGTCCCTTGTGAGTGACCTGCAGGGAGGTCATGGCAGTGCTTCCCCATCCTATATGCTCTGGTACATGCGACCTGATGCAGTTGAATGAGAAGGAATAAAAAGGGAGAAAACAGAGTGACTTTATTCACACTCTGTCATTTGCCACTGCATGTTCCTGTTCAGTAGGTGCTTCTGCTCCTGCTCCTTGGTATAAAGTCCTGTCCTGTTTTGGACTTCCCATGCTGCAGGATGCCCAGCAGCACCATGCCTGGGCAGCAGATCCTCACTGGTGGCAAGTGACCTGGTCCACTTCCCCATATTAAATACATATCTGTTATGCTGTGCTTTACCTCTTGCATACTGTGAGTGACCTTCCCCAGTTACAACTGCTGGGTAAGTGAATTTTTGTTTTCGTAACGGCCTATCTCCTCTCCACCCTCTTGCTAACCCACTTCTGGACAGAGCTTCCCACTTGGAAATTAGCCTGTCCTATTAACCTTTCCAAAGGAGGTGATGATTTCAAATGGTGGAGTATCTGGGAGCCGCTCCCAGGTGATAGCAATGCCTGTTACTTAGCAGGAGATCTCTCCTGGGCTGTTTACACCAGCTCAAAGCAGGCAGGAAGGAGAAAAAAAACAACAGCCTGATCACAAAGAGGGTCTAATGCTACCTGCTCTGGCCTCCTGCTGCAGTAGAAGCCTGGTTTTACTCACAGCCACATATCCCTGTCTCCAGAATGGAGAACACAATGAGGGGAGCTGAGGACACTGCATTTATTCCATGTGTGGCACTGGTGGCAAATTCCTGGATTGTCAATTTTGCTCATGATGTGTGCTCTCTGTTTGGAGGTGATATTGCCACACATGTTCAAGTCCAAAATATTCACACGTCTTACCTTCTGGTTTACTGGTGCAGTCGTACAACTAATTCGCTTGCAAGCTTTCTCAGTTGCAAACTCACCCCTTGAAGCATCTAAGTGCCATTTTGTCACGAAGGCTGCTCTGGAGGCTCAGTAAACGTGTGCCAAAAAACCTGCCAGATCCACAGAGCTCAGGAAAATCCCCACTTGAATGGGAGCAGGGCAGTCTGGTGGTCATGGGATCATGTGAGCACAGTGGAGATGAAGCAGGATTTTTTTTCCCCTTCTCCTTCCCTGAAGATGAAAGAGAAGCATTACAAGAGTATTGAATCCATTACATTACTTGTAGGTGTGTGTATCTGGTATTTGTTTACATGCTGGTGTCTATGAACAGCTGCGCAGATAAAATGAAAGAATTTAGGACATATTTGACATGACCACACAGTTTTAGAACACAATGTAAACAATAGATAATTGCATGTTTAAAGCATTTTCTTTGATAACAGATTGAATAATTTACCAGTAATGACAGGGAATGATAGAGCGGTCAACAAACTGCATTGCACTACAATTGAACTACATGAACTGCATCCATGCTGTTTGAGGTTTTTTTGTTTGTTTGTTTTGGATTTTTTTTGGCAACTAGCTGTTGCCTCTACAACAGAGCAGATCCAATGGAAAATGCCCCTGGGGAAACATGGAATGGAGTGTGCATGTAAAAGCAGCATGGGGGAAATACGAGAATTTATTTTGTGCTTGCTTGAAGGAGGTGCACTAAACTTCAGAATGTGAACAGGCACATCTGGCAGGAATGGACCTAGGAACAGAATTATCCTACCTGATCCCAGAAACACTTTTGTTGGCCAGGAAGCATTGGAAGAGCTCTAAACTCACTGTTTTTTTTCCCTTCCAGGTTTGTATCTAGCCTATCTGCTAGTTCTTCTCTTGTTGCATTCTCCTGCTCCATCTTGCGGACTGTATGTCAGCAGCTCAGTCTTCCTCATGAGTTTATATCTGCCTTGATTCTAGTGGTGGATGGTCCAAAACTTCACCATCACTGCAGTGAGGTGATGGGAAGCTGATCTGTGCTTGCAGGCACTCTTCGAGGGAAAGGCGCTTACTCCTCTGCAACCAAAAGAAGCAGAAGACAGGAATGCTTCTTCAGCTGCCCCCACATGCTCTCCTTGAATTCTGGCCATGCTCAGGACCTCTGCCTTTACCTCATCCCCTCAAAGGATAATGCTCCTGTGGTATTGCTTCAGCTTTGTTTTTGCCATAGCTGAAACACAGGGCACCATCAATTCATTGATTTGATGCTGTCAGCCTACTTAGATGACGCCAAGCTGTGTGAGCTCATGGGTTCAACACCTTCAGCTTGCTGGAGCTGACAGAAAATCACTAATTTTGTCTAAATTATAGCATGGCCCATGGTTAGGTGTCAGGGAGTCAGGTCACTGTGTGGCCACTGCTGTGTGACCTAGGTCAGCGTGCCTGCATGCTGCAAAGCTCAGTGAAAGGCTTTTGGGCACCTTTCTTGTGGCCTAGTTCCAAGATCAAACCTCAGCGACCCAGTTTTCGAGGGGTTTCCTCTTGATGGACACTATGTGAGCAAGCCTGGCCTCCAGATATGACCAAGGAAAGTTCTCCACAGACAGACTAGACTTGCAAAATACACATCCCTCATTGAAGAACAGGATTTTAGCATTTTAGATGTGCATAGGACTATTTTTTGTTCAGACTTGGTTTGTTTTGGTTTGGTTTTGTTTGACTCTTGATTTGTTTGTTTCTAGTTTCTCTGTCTTTGGGAACATCCTGTTCCAGCTCCAACTTGTCTCAGCAGGGAAATTGAGATTTCCCAGCTCTCCTTAGCTTTCCCGGCTTTCCTCAGCTGTCCCAGCTGATTTTTTCAGATGATGCCCTGTCAGATGAAAGACACCTTTCCTCCATCCCTGCGTGTAAGATGGAGCCAGCAGCCCCGCAGACGAGTGGATGGGACAACAGGCAGGGCCAGGATTTGTCTAGGCCCCCTCTCACCACTGCAGGGTGCAGTGCAGTGCACAAGGCAGGCATGGCACAATTTTCCCACTCCATGGCCATGCAGGGGTCCTCCCATTGTCCACCTCATTCCCTTTTAGTCTGGGTTGTCACTTGTCAGTGTGTGTGCTTGCTCTGAGCCCCAATGCCATGTGAGAGAGTGGCTAAGGCATGTGCTTACCCTCCTGCCACACAAACACAGGCTGGACCGTAGCCCTACATTTCAGCTTGTAAGTGATTTTTCATGGGGATCCTCTGGGAGGCTTTGGCTGTGCAACAAACAGGCAATTTTACTGTACACAGCCTCATACAAACTTATTTTACTATCTGTTTACAGAGACAATGTGTGGGAGGGAGAGTTTAAATAATGGGGAATCTTAAGAAGGAAAAAGTTTCTGTGGCTTTTAAAGCTGAGATTGCAGATAAAGAAGGGAAAGGGAACCCAGCACTGCAGAAGATGAGCAAGTGCATTGAGAAATATATGCATATGAGAGCAGGAAGGTGCATGAACAGGTCTGAGATTTTTTTATTTTCTTCTCCTTTCTTTTCAAAGGTGGAAGATGGTTCTGAGTCACATCGTGCCCTCGATCCATCTCACATGGGATTTCAGCGTGAGTGTGCATTTCCTTACTGGTATGCTTAAAACCTGAAGGGCTCCATTCAGTCTAGCTGCAGTAGAGTTTTTTGCTTCTTCACCAAATGTTACTATTCCCATAGCAGAAAAGTGTGTGGGCTTATGACTCATCCTTTCAAACTTACAGCCTGATGTATTAAATAATAAGCTGGACTTAGACTTGTGGCAGCTGAGAGGCAGCATGTGTTTGCCTCTGCCAGCTCTGCTACAGGAGTGCCAACCTGGGGCGGGTGGTGGCGAGACAAAGCAGGTGCCAGAGCACTGTACAGGAAAGCTGGACATATCCACAGTACCTAGTGGACTAAGGAAAAAGCCTCACCTTCAGCAGGAAGTAACTTAGATTATTATGCAAAACTGTTGTGTTAACATTAAAAAATAGCAATCAGAAATTGGATGCTTTGAAGGCATCTGACAGTTTTTGTGCTAATCTGTGATTCATTTTGCACATGAGAGAGAAAGAGAAATCCACGTTGAAACTTGATGGACAAAATGTCAGTTGCAGAGCAAGTGTGGTGAGGACAACTGCCCTGGTCTAGATTTAATTTATTAGTATTCCTGAAGAGGAGAGCTGCATCTTGATGTTTAGACCTTTGATGGCTTCTGTTGGCTAAGTCATGGCCATGCAAGCATATTTATCTTTGGCACAATTGTCTTCATTCAGAGCAGATTCAACTGTTTCACTGATTCAGCTGTTTCACTGTGGCTTACAAAGCATGGGTTTTTCAAGCTTGCCTTTTAAATTTTTCTTTTGTGGACCTTTTGTTGTGCCTTGAGTGGTTCCCATAGGCATGTTGCTTGCAGGTGGTACAGCAACAATAACCTGCATTGCTATGGACCTGTCTATGGTTTAGGGTTAATTTGTACTAACAAAATCAACCAGAGCATGAATTTGTAATACAATAGTGCTTTTGCTTCAATGTACCACATGGGCATGCCAGGCTAACATTATGCCTATGTTGCAGACAGATTCGATTTGAAGTGAAGTGTAAATGGCAGTGAAGACTAAGGAGCCTGAAATTTAACAGTTCAAGATAAAGGGATTGAACTTGAGTTTATTAACCAGTGTTTTTTTATCTTCATTTCTACTCCAATCCAAATAACTTCTGGCTCTCCATCTGTGTTATGAGCATGCCTATTCTTTCTGGAAACACACACGAAGTCTCGTGAAGTACCATTTTTCCGTGAAGCACACATGCAGTGGTGCAGTTTGCTGTTGTGATCTTGAAATTAGGCCGGCAAAAAGTGGGGAAAAGTGAGTGTCATGATGTTCCTATTTGCCTACCTCTTTGCCCTTTTCAAGCAAGTAAATAATGTGTGCTACAACTGCTGAAGTTGATGGTGTTTGCCCTCGATGACTTGATGCCATATGATGCACTTTGAGCAAGTGTTTGCTGCTGCCTAGCAGCTGTGGCTTAATTGTTTAGGATGCTGCTTTCTTTCTCACTTGTGTCTGAGACAGATGTTGGTTTGGGATAATTCCTTGTATACACATCTGCATTGCTGTGTGTCAGTCACGAGATCTGCTGGGCTTGTTGTAAGCATGTGATGAGCTGGCATTGGATTCTCTATGTACAGATCATTGCCAAGTATTTCAGCAAGAATGAGGACTCTACACTTTGGCAGACTGTTCCCCACTGCTGACACATACAGTTCCAAAATCATCTGTGCAGATTATTTTCCTCCTTTGACAAAGCCAAGTGTCTTTATACCATGGTACTGGTATATTTTCAACAGAAGATTGTTTTAAAAATAAATCTCAATGTTCTTTATTCACTAGTTGGTTTTGAAAAGAAACTTGAATGTCTTTCTGAGTTTTATTTAGCTAGTATTTACTCGATAGCAGAGTAGCAGACAGGAGAAGTATTATCATAAAATTAAGCTTAATAGTAAACTTGGTGACCTGCATTGGCAAAACTCCTATACTAAAATTCCACCCTGTTAGTCGGCAGTAGGTGCAACCAGCGAGTGACGTTAGTTTTGCAGTTCGAGGCTTAAAAAAACCCCAAAACAAAACCAACATGTAATAATTTGCAGATGTTGGCAACCAGCAATGATGCCTGAGTTGAAGCTCTCTTTGGGTGCCAAACCACAAATATATATCATTTTTTTATAGTCTACCATTCCTGGAACTGAAAGAGGCTTCAAAACAATCAATATGTAAACACGAATACAGAGCACTCCCTTCTGAGCACCACCAGTGCTGCTACTGCTATGAGCTGTCTGCTAGATACAGAAGGCTTTTTAACTATGTCCTTCTTCAAAACATGTTTACTTTTTGGCCTTTATTGAAAGGTATAGGTGTGCAGGGTTATTATAATGCCTACAAAAAGAGGGGAGGTATTCACACTTTCCAAAATGTTTAAGTTACTAACCAGTGCAGATGGTTTCAAGCTGAAACCAGTAAAGCGTATTGTATGATATGCTGCTGTATTTCCTTATGTGCTTTCTACTTGACAGTACTGTGTCCAATGGCTTTGCAGACTGAAGTTTTCTCTTTATCCGTTGAACAAGAGTGCCCCTGCCCCTCCACTATCCTCCATAGGTATTTTACTTCTAAACCAAAGGGACTACCTCAGAAAATGGGCTTTCCTTTCACTTCAGGGTCACGCAGCAAATGCCACTAAACTTGAGAGCTAGATTTGGTGTCTTTTTAGCAGATTTGCTTACTGGGAAATGAACTGATATCATCACCATCCTACCCTAGGGAGTGCCAAGTTGCGGTCAAATGCAAACAACCTGCAGCCACTTGCTATCAAGGTTAACTTTCTAGTATGATCAACTGTGATTTAGGGGTATTTGTTGTTAGATTGCGTCTAGGACACCAGTCACAAACTGGGACACCACTGAACCAGGTCTTGTATAAGTACCTATTTGAGAGACAGGCTCCTTCCCAAAAAATGTGTGATAGAAGTGCAGGACGTCAACCAGTGGGTGAGGGAGCAATAAGCAAGCCAGAGGACACTGCCAATCAGGAGGATATTTGGTGTTTTCAACACCACAAGCATTTATTGTCATATACATTTCTGCATTTATTTATTGCAGCCTTTGTGACAAAGGAGGAGTTTTAAAGAATACTTTGAAGAAGGTAAAGAAGTTCCTGGGAGTTTCTTAGTTGTTTCTGGAAATCTGCCCTGAAGCATAAGGAGAACTTAAGAGAAAACCCAGAAGTGCTTGTTCATAACATGGCAACCTGAAGATGGAAGGGACATTGCTGGCCAAATATAGTGTAGGCTGGAAGCTCAGCAGCAAATGAGGGATGATGTGTGAAGTGTTGACAAGATGATGATGGTTTGATATGGCAGAGAAAGTGGGGGAAACTCACCGGGGACAGGGCGAGGAAAACCATTTTTCCAGCAATATCTGGGATGTGTGAAAGTAGAAGGAATTTTTATTTATTGAGGCTAAAGAAAAGCATGCTGTCTGAACAAAGACATGACGTATTGAAAGCACACAGAGGAGATTTTTAGCTGTGTGGATGCATGGGAGACCACATAATTTAGAGAGATTATACAGAAAGAGTCTGTGGAAACTGAATGTAGCAAAAGGTCTCAGTGAGATACAGGGGCCTGTATGGTTAAATCCCAAATGATACAAAGGTGTCAGAGAAACCAGGTGAAAAGTGGATTGCTATTCAGCAATGACTAATGTAAAGTTCTGGACTTATCTGAGAATAAAGCAGACATATAGCTATCACTTCTCTCTGGCATTTCTTCAGAAACTGGCTCTGGAGCTTAAAGTGGAAGAAAATGAGGTAATACCATGCGATTCTGGAAAACGCAAGCATCAGACTGGCTATGTCATTCCAAGGACAGTCTGCAGGACATTTGAAGTAATCAATTTTCTCTAGTGAGCGCTAGCAAAACTGTGTCTGAATTGTGATTCAAGAAATACATGCTTTTTGAATGGAGACCAGAGGGGAGCAACATGGTCATGTTTGAACTGGGGCTGCTTAGTCTAGAGAAGAGACGGATGAGAGAGAATATTGTAAAATAAAAAGATGCTGCAAAAATTAAAAGAATAATCTACTCTCCTTGTCTGTGGTTGTTGAGGCTAGAAGTCCCAGGCTTAAATTGTGGTAAGAATAATTCAAACAGACATCAGGAAAAAAACTTACTACCATGTGAATAGCAAAATCAGGCATAAATTGGCTGGAGAACATCTGCAGTCTCTGTTGTTGGAGGTTATTTAGACCTTGGCAGTCAAAAAACCTTTCATGAATGACAGCTGAGCCTGCCCTGTTCTTAGGGATGGTACAAACATCCAGAGATCCACCTGAGGTCTCTTCCAGCTCTTGAGATTCTGCTTCATGAACATGAGTTTGCCCACAAGAATTAAGGTGAAGGATTAAAGACATAGCTACATATGGGATGGGTTCTCCTTTCATATGCTAAAAGAAATTTAAAATCTAGGGAGAGAACCAACAGAGGACTACAGCTCAAAGTAAAGGGGTGGTATAAGAGAAAACATTGGCTAGATGAAGACTTGGAAGAGCTCATTTGATGAGACTGAGCAGCATATCCAGTGAGTTAGCATGGCTAGACATTGTTAGAAGAGGGTCTAGAATGAAATTGGAAGAAAAGAACCACTGAAAATGGCAAATTCAATGGGCCTGGAGATGGAAGAAAAAAGAGAAACCAGTCAATAGATGGAGAGGAAGCTAAGTTTTTAAGAAAATAATAGTCCTGGAAAGACTGAAGTGCATTTATAATGTGAAAAGAAAAATGTTGGAAGAGGCCTGTCATGATTGTTACTGTTGCTCTATCTCCTGATGCCTCCTCCCCACCTGGAGAGAAGAGCCAGGAAAAGGAAAGGAGACTCATGGGTTGAAATAGATATCGATTTAATAAAATAACAATAAAAATAAAACTAATATTAATAACAGTTATGATATAAAATACACAGAGTTGTACTCAGCCAGTATTGTGGGGGAGTAGGCCTCAGGGATAGGATGGTAAAGAAATCCCTCTTGAGATGTCAGACATGGAAGAAGGAAAAAGGAGGAAGGAGGAGGGCGGTCCCCAGCAAACTCCCCAATACATAGTGAATGTGATGTTTATGATATAGAGTACTACTAATTGGACAGCCTGTGGTCAGCTTGGGGTCAACTCCCCTGAGCTTCTGCTTCCCCCAGCCTCCGCATGTGTTTATGTCAAAACTGCTGAAGACCGTGAACATCACATACCAGCTTTAGCTGAAACCTATGACAAAATCTTATTGCTTTGTTCCCATGAAATAGTGTTGTAGTCCTTACAAAATTGCAGTTTTCCTCAACAGAAAACTGACTCTAAAATTCTGTCCCAGTAAACATGGACATAGCATGACTATTTTCAAAGGAAATAATATAATTTAATGGAAAGGTCACATGCAGATAAGCCACCAACAAAACTCATCTCCCTTATACTCTGTCTCATGGTGTAGTCACAGAAGAAGTGGAACCAAGAGTGGCAGAAGGGTACGTGGGATTCTTGTTCATCTCCTGTCATGGGAAACTGGTGCACTTGTCTGCAGAGAGATAGAGAAGTGGAGACAGATGGAAGAGTGTAGTGGTGAGTCAGAGGTAATGAAAAGAAAGCTGGGCTTTCTGGTGTGGGATCTGGAGATGCTGTGTTCTCCTAGGTAGGAAGCTGGAGTGTAGACAGGCTAATAGTGGAGGGAAGTCAGCAGAGTTATGGGACCTACCAAAGGCATCAGCAGTATGAGAAAGGGAACAGAGAAAAGAGGTGTCAGATTCAAGCAAGAGCTCATAGTGGGCAAGATAGGCCTTGTGTTGGGAAGGAGAAGCCAGAAAGAGTATAGTTTGGAGGCGTGTGTGAAAGAATCATACCCATGCCATTGAATTAAAGGGAGAAAGAAGCTCAGAGTGGGTCCCAGCAAAATAAAAGTAGTCAGTGATGACAGGTTGGAAAGTGTAAAACTGAAAAAATCTTCACTGGGTGTGAAGACAAGGATTGAAAGATGATGCATAAAGAAACTGGGAAACAGATGGAAAGCTTCTGATCTGAGAAAGAGAAGGGAAAGGGCAAAGCAAAGTAAAAGTCCAGCTTTTGGATGAATGGGATAGTAGACCCAGGGGTAGGGTGTGATGGTAATGGGAGATAAAGGAGACAGAGGACAGGATGCAGATGGAGGTCTAGGAATGGAGCAAGGGTGAGGGATGAGGGAGGGGGGATGTAGCTTCTGGAATCAGGGTGAAAGAAGGTGAGAAAGGGAGGACCATTGTGCAGAGCTGCATACCTGTAGAGAGATGAAGGTAACCATGAGGGGGAGGGCCTGTGAATGAATGATTTCTGGACAGAAGTACACCTGCTAGAGCCTTGTAAGTCTGCAATCACTCTTCCCCAGTGCATATCCCTTCAAGCTCTTTATCTACCTCCTCAGCTGCTAATCAGCCTCTGAAGTCCACACTGGAAGCTTACCCAGTGGGAGCAGCCAGCCCCCTCCCCACCTGGTGGCAGTGCTAGATGCTGCTGCTGGAGAGTAAGAGACACTTGAAATGAAACTGCAGATACAGAAACTACAGGATCAGGAGACTTCTGTATTTTAGAAAGAAAATTTCAAGCCAGCTATTCAAATTATGCGCATGCCTCAAGAGACCTGTATCATTCTGTGTATTAACCTGAGGCCAAATAGCGCATGTGTTTGAGGAAAAGGCCAGAAAAGCTTTCTGGGTAAATACTACATACTTTATAATACATTTAAATGGCTCCTGTGTTCTCCTCCAGCTGGTGGGTGAAGGCAGCTCTCTGTACATACCGGGTTCATTGCCTGGAATCTGCTGGCACCTGGAGCAACCTTTATTTGGCTATACCCAAGAGCTGAGCTCCAGTCCCTGAGATGGGGAGAGCTGGCTGGGACGCCCAGAGGGTGACACTTCCTTGGCAGGTCTTCTGCACAGCCTGTGCCAGTGGGGCTGTGGGAAGCCTGAGGAAGCTGCAGCTCCTCTCCTCCAGCTGCATCACAGCCCTGCATCACAGCCCTGCCTCCAGGAAAGCAGTGCCACCTCATTGCCAGGGGTGAATGTCAGTGCCATCGCCTCTCTCCTTTTCCCCCAGCTTACACTGGAGAGAAGAAGCTCACTCAAACAAAAAGAAGGTAGTGTCCTAAGGGATAAACTAATGCATTCCTCTGAAAAATAGGTCCTCTAGGGGTGAACCTGGCTGAAGTTCACATCATCCAAGAGCACAGAGGTTTAAGTAAGGACCGGGGGTTTCAGATCAAACAGATACTGCCACGCTGTGCTTGCCTCAGATGCACTTGAAAGAACAGGAAGTAATCCAAGTCTGAATGTCCTTCTCATGGCCCACTTCTGAGAGAGGTGGTGGGATCCCAGACTTCACCAGCAGTGGAGCTCTTTGTGAAAATCAAAATCAGGCTAATTTCCTTTAAAAAAATTTAAAAAATAAAAATTTAGAAAATGAAACAGCATTATCAGATCAGTGATGTCTGAACTATGCAATGATGATGGGCTTACACAACAACGTCTTGTTCTGGGACTAAAAGCTGTTTGTTTACGTATTACAAGATGGCCTTTCAGAAATAGTGTGTTGGTTCAGTTTAATACTACTCCTGAATTTTGTAAGATCACAATGCAGGAGAGTGGTGGCATTGCGCAGCCAAGAGCAAATTTTCCCATGCCTACTGTGACTCAGTGTGTTACTGGTGTCTCAGAAATAGAAATAAGAGCGCAAGGCATGAAATCCTAGCACTAAGTCAGTCAGAATGGTTTGATTGATTGTGTTTTTTTAAAATTATCTTCTCCCACAACACCAACAACCTGCTAATTCTTATGCAGAATGGGAATGCCGTGATTTTCCAGCAAAAATCCAGGCAGGATTCCTCTGAACTAGTCACCCTTAATCCCTTTTACAGGAAAGAAACGAATGCAAATAAGATGCAATTCCCATCTTCTGTAGTGTCTGCAAGATGCTCTGCCATTAAATTCAATTACAGAGTGGAGCTCAGACCCAGCAGCTTACACTCCCAGCAAGACGCCGTGCTTTGCAAAATAGGACACGGGAGCTCAAAGATCAGCTGCAGTTTTCTGTTTGCATCTTGAATATATTGGAGACTGAAATGTAAGGAGTGTGGACTCCTATCTCCAAATACCTTAGCAGACCTGGGATATTGTCTGTTTCCACCCTGTACCTTGCATCTGAGTGTGGAGGGGTGGTGGGACAGCTCACCTGAGCTTTGGCTTCTTCCTCCATGGGCACAAGGACTGCTTGAGGTCAACTCTGAGGTCTCCCTCCTTTCCTCTCTTCAAAGCATTTTCCCCCCAGGTCTGCTCTACCGTGGGTCATGGGGAGATGGGAGACTGGGGTGGAAATGTGGCTTTTCAGAAGAGGAAGGGTCACACATTCATTTCTGCACAGGTCTGTGAGGGAAGGATGTGCTGCCATTTTGGCTAACGTGTTTTCAATGCAAACTACAAATGGCTTATTTTAATAAAAAGCAATGTTGCCTCGTAATGTGTTTTGGTTTACATTATTGTTTTAGTGTCTATATAACAATACAGAACTCCTATGGAATGCATTTAATGAGTTGTCATTAATCATAAGGATTCCATACTGTTAGTAAGTCTGTGTGTTTACAGTAGGTAGTGTCACAAGGGGGTCACATGGAGAAAGCACTTGTGAAGAGGTTAAAAGCTAAATAGACAAAAGAAACACTATTACCATCATTTTAGCAAAAAAAAAAATCAAGTCTCAGAGATATTTGTTACACAGAAAGTCTGTGTTAGAGCCAGGAAATAAAAGAAACAAACTCTCTCCAGTTTTAGTGAAATTCAGGCCATTATATTAATCACAATCATGTCTAAAACACCTATAAAATTAAAATCTGATTTACTCTAAAAGACAGTTAGTTGCTTCTCAGAGCTGTGATTAATGTCCTAAATTTAAGTCTTTGCTTGAACTTCTACAAAATTCTGAAGTCTGGAGCTGCCTCTAATCGTCACAGTTTCTTCTCAACTCCATCCACTGCAGGTAGGTATTTTGTTACTCGGTGTCTACACAAGGAGGCTGGGTGTAGATGTCGAGTCATTTCATGTTTTCCCCTTTTTTTCTGAATAAAATTTGATAGATTTCACCAAATAAAAATCACCATGCACAAGCACACTGAAGACCTACAAGCTGTTTGAACCCAGTAATAATGTGAATAACTAAGCTAATTCTGTAGCAGCCTTCTCAGCTTGTTGGCATTGGTGCTTGGAAATGCATGTTTCTTTTGTTTGTTTTTCCTCATTCCTTCTTTAAATGACTGCTTCTTTAAAAGCTTCCCCTATACATATATTTGTGTTTTTTTCCAGAGTACAAAAGCTAGAGCTCTATTACAACTTCATCTAGCTGCTCTTTTCAAGCACATGTCTTGGCGCTACAAAGCAACCACACTCCCTGGAGATCCTTCATTGTAATTGTGTAAAACATTATTAAGTGTGGGAAAAATCTTGATCTCTTGTTGCTGCATCTCTTTGTGAAGGGGTGTCTTTTTCTTTTTCCCCCCCCCCCCCCACACCCCCTGAGACAATTGATTTATGGGAGAGGCCTCAACCAGCCCTTCTCATTAACTCAGTGTTGTATTACGCTTCAATATGAAAGACAAACAGCATTTAAAAACCTCTTGTTGGCTCTCCACCCACGGGTACTCCCTGAGCTGGGGGACGTTTGCTCTTCTTCCTCTTCTTTCCTCGGGATGTTTGCCTCTGCACTCACGGTCAGCTGGGGAGTTGCTCCTCTATGGCTTTGGATACGTCTCACTTGGCTTCACTCACCCTTGTGTGCTGATGTTGCCATTCACTTCCTCATCTTGCTCTTTGCACTTCTAGCTCTCCAGTTGTTCAGGTTCTTATTTGATTTTCCCTCTCTCTTTTTATGCTTCCAAAAACATATTCCTGAGTATTGGATACAGACAAAATGCCATACTATCATTTTTCTCACACACATTTTCTGCCAGAAGTCATGAATTTTTGACTGTATGTGTTGAGTAACAAAAAAAGGAAAAATAGGATATGAAAGAAGTTAATATGCTGGATTTGGGTTAGGGAGTTTCACTTGACAGATTGTTCTGGTATGAATGCAGCTGCACATATAGTGGGCTGGGTACTGCTAATGCCAAATTATGCCCCAAATTCTGTTAAATACATTCATGTGGAAGGGAAAAATAGCAAGGGCAGTCTCACCTGCTGATCAGCGTGGCAGCGTTCAGAGTCTTCAGTGCTCTTCAGAAGAATGTTTTAGAAATTACTCTTCAGCTGCTTGTTTGAGGAGGGTGTCCTGGTTTTACTCAAGATCAAGAATGCATGACTACTCACCCCTCTAAAAAAAATATAATATTTCAGTGATCATAGAATAGCATTTTAAACTGGTGATACTGGAGACTCCATATGGCTATCTCATGTGCAAGATACGAGGCCAAAGCTGATGTCGTCACACTACAGCACTGCAAGTTGTTAGATCTTAAATTAGGTCTGAACTTGGATCCACAAGACAGAGGGGTATAAACTGGGATAGCTTTATCAAAACCTGTGTGGATGCACAGAGATGGGTAAACAGAGGAGCTCATCCATAGATTTCAGTTCACTGAGGTCTAGGTCCCGCTCCATTTCTGGGGGAGGTTGGGTAGAGGATGTCTGCCACCAGCAGAGGAGCCAGCACAGTTTTAAAGCATGATTCCAGCTGCAAAGAAGCTGCCAGCTCGGCTGGGCCATGCCATGGCACTGAGGCAGGCTGACTCATTCCCGTTTCTGCAGAACAAGGCGAGAGTGATGCCGCCCTGGTGAGTGACAGTGTCTGCCATGTGCTTATCCCATTGCAGCCATGGTGCTGTTGTATGCCAGGGGGCACAGCTGATTCAATTTTTTTCTGGCAGTTATTTGCCATGTGGGAAATATATATTTTCTTTTTCTTCACTTTTTCTCTGTCCCTAACCATGAAGGGACACCTGAGCCAAAGGGTAAGTCTGTGCATGGGTAAAAGCCTAGTTCAGCTTTACTCTTCTGATTTTCCTGATTACAAGGCTGATTGGAAGAGTCTGATCATCCTCTGAGCGAGGATGCTGAGCACAAGGAAGAACTTGCCCACTCTGTGAATTTCATCAGCTTATTGCTTGCTTTTTGGCATGTGCTTTGCTGTTACATGAGCATGCTTGTAACATTTTCAAATATGACCACTGAGAGCAGGACAACCAGCTGGCTAAATGCCCTTTATCACTCATCGGTCTTGTCCCTGTGGTCTTTCAGCTCTCACTGCCAGGTATCCACCAGGGCAACCCATCCCTGCAGGGTTTGACCCTCTTTGTTCTGATATCCTAAACAACTTCTGTTTGTCTTTAAAACCTATTATATGCTAATTTAGTATTTTTTCCTTCTTCCTTTATTTTAAACATTCATGGGTTTTGCAAATTCTGTGTTTGAGTAGCAGGGAACATCCACAGAGAATAAACTTCATACTTCTTTGTACTGAACCTCCAAAGTCCCTTACAGACACTTGAAATTATGATTCTGACGGATGGTAGGATAAATTCACACAAGTTCAATATATATATATATATTGCTTTAAAATATGAACTGAAAGGTCTAAAAGGCCTGTGAAGCTTGACTTTTCATTCTTATAAAAGGTATCTGAGATATTTAAGAAGATGGAGTGATTCAGAGTGAAATTCAAACTTAAGTCTAAATTTTCAAGTGTAACCACTGACTCCACAAGCTCCATCTCCATTTGTCCAGGCTCAGCATAGGCGGCCTGTTTTTCTTTTTCCAAACTACTGATGAAAAATGGCAAGCAAGCAGGATTCCTGGTTCATGGGAAATCTTGTGAAAGTTTTGATTTAATTTAATTTTATTTCTATTTCCCAAAAACTGGAAATTTACTTTTTAAGAGTAGCAGAACACTGTGTTCACTATTGAAATAAATAATAGCAGCTGGGAGGCTGAGGACAGTGCCAATTTCACAAGAAGCTGCCAGGACAATGGGGAGCAGTGGCTCCGGAGCAAACCTGTCGCCAGCTTTTGCAAGTCAATGTGCTGCTGGAGTGGACATTGGCTCAGCTCGGCAAAACGCTGCAGGCAGCCTGGGAGCTCTTGATCCCCTGACTTTATCTTGAAAGTTAGGATTTTCAGGTTCTGTAGGAGAAAAAAGTCAAGCCCTAAATAGATCTGGATTTCACCAGAGTGGAGTTTGGGGTGAGATGGCAGAGAGTGTGGGGGTTCTGGCATCTCTGATTGCCCCTGCATGTGGGATCCCAGGTCCCAGTGCCTACAGAGCTGCCCATGTTTAAGGAAGCTGGACAAGTCACACATCTGGCTGCAGGATCATAATCTCCAGCCTTGGTCAGCCCTGGCTCCCAGGGTTGCACTTCTGCAAGGAGAAAAAGTGCTGCTGGAACTTAGCACTGGTTGTCTCGAATCAGAGCTACACCCAATGACCCTCTTTGGGTCTTCAAGTCCTTGACAACTTGTTGTTGTCTGTTGTATCCAAGGCAGCTCTGTTTTCAATCACGTGGCAGGTTGCAGGAATAATCTTTCATCAAAATCAGCATTGTTCAGCTCTCAAAGTTGTACAAATACAGTTCAGCAAAGCTTATGGCAATTTTCAATCTCATTTTTGTCTCTTGCCTTGCTTTTATTTTAATTATAACATTTCTAGAAGGGAGGGGAGGTTTCGCCCCTAGCAGTACATTTATTTCAGCTTTGAAAAAGCATTTTGACATCCTAACTAGTTGTGTCAATTGGTCTTTCTCCATGGGGACTTGGAACAATCAAAAGCAAATGACTTTTTACAAAAAATCTGAGTGAAAATCTCATGGTATTTTGGCAGAATTTTGTTACCCTCTGTAATATAACACTATTGCAAGCTTTTAGCCACCCTAATTCAACCCACAGTTCTAGCTAAAGACACTGTTCCTCTTTGATTGTCTTACTAATTTTTTGTCAGGCTATCTTGCATGTTGTTATATTTTCAAAGTTTGCCTCTGATTCTTTGAGAGATATTAATAAGAAGACTGATAGTCAAAAAGCACACCCTTGACATGGCCTTTTTCTATGAAAAGGTGCACTTTGAATAATATTTCATTATAACTCCTTTCCACTTGTCTGATGGTTCTAGGTTTGACAACGATAAGACCAACCTTCTTCAAGTTTTGCTCCTTGCTCTGGTCTCTTAGACCTAATACATGCTAATTTTTAACTGTATTTCCCTGACTTATGCTAATGGCCCATACAAAGATGAGCCAGATAAAGAGAAGTGTCCTCTACAACAATGCCAAATATTGAAAGGTGGTTCTGCAGCAATGAAAAAAAACTTTTGTGGTTTTATAAGAACACTTTCTTAAAGCTTTTAGGAGATACTTTCATTTCAGAGGGCTGGAAAAACAATATAACACTTCCTGCTCAACACATACTGAGTTTCCATTATTTGCATAAATTTACGTAATTTACGGACCAAGAATCATTTGATGTGATGATAAATGATTAAAATTAGATAAGATGAAGAAAACTACAGTTCAGTTTGTGGCCATTCTTGAGCAGATAGAGGCAGAATTTATTGTATTTTAAATATTTGCTTCAATTTATTCCCACAGCTCTCTTCAATGTGTGCTATGTTTCCTATCTGTCTGTGGTATCCAACACTTCCAGACAGACCCGTTCCAGTGCAGAGAAAAAGGTTGCTTATGGCTCTTTTTAATTAATTGCACGATGCAAGCATGTGTTGGTAAATTTTCGCTTTAAAGGTACTGTGGCAAGGTTTGACTTCTGGTGGTGGAATGCAGTCCTGCTTTGCCTCTGTCCCACTCAGAGCAGGTTAATGCTCCAGAGGCCTCTCTGCTTAGATCTCCCTTCGTTACCAAAGCCCAGCCTCTGGTGTGAAGTGATGGATGCCTGGAAATGAACTGTGTGGGGATTTATTCCGGGAGACGAGATAAAAATAATTCTACATGTTTCTCTTTGTCATGAAACATTGAACATTTACATGAATTATGAGCAGCCAATACATCTTGTTCTCGAGAGAGTCAGGTAGGAAAAGAGTTTATAGCTGGCAAGATAAGCCTTTCCCAGAAGTTGCTGTTGACTTACACATCTAGAAATAACCCAGATTTTCCAAAGGCTGGGGGGCTGTCCAGTGATTTAGGACAAAAAAAGAAAGCTAACATGTTAAATCCAAACAAGAAAAGCTGGCACTTTTTCAGCAAAGCTAAACTAAGAAGCAAAGAGAAAGGAACAGGAAGGGCCATTATAAAATAGTGCCATTGGAGTGAAATAGATAACTTGTGAAGCGGGGAATTTCCCCAGATAGGATTTGGCTGCGTGCCTGCTTCAGTTAAGCACTTTCTGATGGTAAGGCGACAGCAGCAAGAAACTGGGACTTTCAAAGAAATTTTATCTCCAGTTGTGCCAGTCTTACTCTTTAATTGGCCTGGACTCTGGACCATTAAAAGAGCTGACAGATGCTACAGGACTAAGAGTATTAGTAACTAATGAAGTTAATGGTCTAGAATAGACTTATTACATGAGGGATGAATTCTCATTTATTTCACAAGAATGTAAAGGAACCTTGCCATAGGCACTACTTGCATTTAATTCCATGTTAGGGCCCATTCATCACAGCAACATCTTGGATAACAGCCCAAGAGTAAATGTGATTCTTTCTGGAAGTGTTTCATCTGATCAAGTACTTTAGATACAGAAAATTCAAAGCACTTTTGCAACATTGCTCTAAGGATTTTTAAAAAAATGTAGTATTAAAATAATCTGCTTTCATGAGTGTAGAAATTGGCTAGCAAAAACATGTAGAAGTACAGATGGGTGCAATATTTTTATTTTGTGCTTCAGATGATACCATATGCCAAGCCTTAGGAGGCATTCAATTGCCAACAAGATACAAATAGAGATTTACAAAAGGTGAAACCGAAGGTTGTCTCCTTGCCATGTCTTCACACAGCACGCCCCGATGGGATTCCAGCCTGTCCTGAGAGAAATAGCAGCTTCCTAGTTCAGAAATGCTAGTTTCAGTGTTCGTTACAGTGTTTTCTCTTGAATTACTTTCTCCATGATCCCTCAAGATATCTGTGACCGAGGTGCTCAGTTCTAGCTGAGGAAGGAAGTGAGTGATGTTTTTGAAGGTGGGCAATGTCACTTACTGGTGGCATTTGAGAAGAGAGCGGGAGGCTGAGGATTCAGAAGAAGCTTAAGGACTGTCATTGTCTTTTAGAGCACATCTTCTATCTATGAATAGGCACACAATTAGCTATCATAAGATATTCACCTCTGATATCAAGCCCCCAGACAGCATATATTGTGCCATATCTGACTGCAAATCTCTGAGCTGTTAGCATGGGAACACTGTTCAGAAAACAGAGGATACCAGACCATCTATTTCGAGGCCAGCATACTTATACAGCTTTCCCATAAGAGGAGCTACAGACAACTGAGCTATTTCCATAACACTTACCTCCATCTCGCCAGCATTCTTCTACCTTGTCATTTTGTGGGGTTTGTTGGTAGCTGTTTGCTACAGCTGTGATGATAGCAGGGCTTGGGAAGATGGCTAGCCTACAGTTTAGTGCACCTTGACCAGCCGCATGTGTCCTAAAAAAAACCCCAAAGTTGTGAACTGCTTCAGCCCCCTCCACTCCCACTGCATTTTTTTGCAATGATTTCACATGGCTTCAACTGGGTCCTCAGCCGGCATAAACCAGTGTGACTCCATCAGCACCAGTAGAACTTAAATGATTTACGCAAGCTAAGGATCGGCCAGGCTTTGAGAGCACTACTGGAATGCTGTAAACACTGCACACCCAACAGGGTGATTTAAGAGGCTGTTAAATCACTAAGCACTATTCCCTAATGATCCCAAACCTAGTGCATGTGGGTCCTAATTTCTGCTCCTCTTTGCTTTGGGACGTCACTCAAATACTGAGCCCCTTCATCATCAGGAGAGGCTGCCGATGCTTGTCATAGTTGGATTTCTGACACGGCAACCTACTGCTGTGTGGATAAGGCTGGCAGGGAGCGAGACTTCCATTTTGGGAAGACTTCTAATGGTTTCATACTTGTTTCCATTTGGGTTTTGTTTGCTTGTTTGTTTGTTTTGTAAAAGTACAAATATGACTCACCTTCAGAAAATAAAACTCTGGGTCACAGGTCCCTGAGTTAGGCAAGGAGTCCTTTGTTTCCAGTAAGGATCCCCTGTGCCTGGTGTTAGCTAGCATAGGGCAGGGAATGGAGATGTGGCTGGGTTAAGAAGCATTTTCTAATAGTGATGCATTTTTGGTTAGCTGTTTCTTTGATTTTTTTAGGGTTTTTTTTTGCAAAATTAGTTAGGTTAGTTTGCTTTTTATAGGCCTTATTAAAAAAAAATAAACATAACCAAACAAACCAAAATGTTCTAATTTCCAATTTCCCTAGTCAAAGAAAGCAGCAAAATACCAAAATTGCATGGCAAGACTCATACAGTTTATTAAACATAAAACAATCTCATCTTAGCCTCTGTTTTAAAACACTAAACTTTTGCGCTTGAACTATGTTAAATCATTAATTATTCTAAGTAAATTATTCATTTTTGTAGCAAACTGGTTTTCCCCTCTTCAGTACTCACTCAGTTCACTGGAATTTTGATATTACTTATTAACAGGTTATCTTTTGATAGACTTAGCATGGAAATAGAATAAAGAAGTTAGAATTATAAGTTAAATAACTTCACTCTAAATTATTACAGTAAGTGTTGAAAAGTGCAGGAAAAGAAGTGTCATTTGCTAAAATATGACTTACAAAAGCTTGTGAAAATGGCAGGCTGACTAGATGATTAGAGAGACCCATAACTTCCTTGGCAATATCGCAAATATTAATTAGGAAGGATATGTTATTCACAGCGATACAATTCTGCAACTAGAGATAAAATATTTCCATGGTTTGTGATTTGAAAGCCGCGTGCGGGAAACCACATTAGGTGCTTGGAATGGTGCCACGGGGACGCAGCAATGCGGTTTTTTAGGTCTGTCCAGTGCCAGTGACCAGAAGGACGCTGATGCTGAGCACTCCCATATGCAGTTTGGCAGGGTAAGGGATGATAAATGTCAGCTGCCACGCTGAGCCCTGCTGCCCACCAGGAGGGCGAGCTGTGTGCTGACCTTCTCTGGGTAACTCACGTCAGCTGAAGCTGTAACGTGCCACAGTTTCCCTAAAGCTCGGTGCTGCACCAGGTGGTTGCGGTAGCAAGACAAAAGGAATATCCCTTGTGAATTATTTTGTGATATTTCAGTGCTACCCTCAGAACAAATCAGTCTGTAGCTGTGTGGCTTTGCTGGACAATTTGTTTCCAGAAGAGATGGAAGAATAACTGTGGTCACCCACAGAACCATTAGATGGTACACTTAATGGTCTTGCTGCTCGTTGTGGGTGTTTGCCTTGTTCAGCTCACCACAATTTAACAATTATTCATTCCACCCTTTTAAATGCTGCCCAGACAATGGGCTTTCTGATGGTATAAGCAATTACTGCATTTTTCCAGGCTCCCCTCCATGGGCCATGACTGGGGACCTCCCCAGGGGCTTCTGGCAGGAATTGGGCTGATTTGAGGCAAAATGGCCATTCTCTGGGCTGATGTCACTGCTTAACCTCCATGATCTGTAGTACAAGCAATCAGCTCCTCTCCTGTTACCTATTTATAACCTGCATTATTCCTGAGCTTGAAAATGAAAACCCAAAGTCTGGGACCTTGCAGCTCCCCCCATCTGGAGTAGGGATGAGATGCCATGGGGAGCACAGGGAGACCGACTGGCTTGCTGTGGGGTGGCAGCCTCTCCAGAATCCACAGTCAGGCTGAGATCAGGAAGCCTGATGCCCATGCAGGAAAATACCTTTTCCCTTGAACCTATGTGAGCAGACAGCTGAAGCACATCTTTTGGCTGCTGGCTGGCTGTGTTGTCCTCCTCATCTGGGGGCCCGTCTGCTCCCAGAAAAGCCACTGGCTCCTCTCCATAGCAGTGGAAGCAGAAGCAGATATGGGCATCTCAGGTCTTGATTGCAGGAGCTTTATGAATATGTGTTA
Organism: Mesitornis unicolor; assembly: GCF_000695765.1. Classification (NCBI taxonomy): domain Eukaryota; kingdom Metazoa; phylum Chordata; class Aves; order Mesitornithiformes; family Mesitornithidae; genus Mesitornis; species Mesitornis unicolor. The sequence continues at coordinate 78,730 of NW_010173999.1, forward strand.
CTTGTTCCATGAACTTACAGTATTTCTCCTGTTAAAGTGAGACAAAATGCTTCTCAGCCTCTTTTAGAAAATAAAAAGAGAAAGAAAAAAACTCCAAAATGTCCTGCTCTGGTTGAGGGTGCCGATGTTTTGGCACAGTAACGTAAGAGAACATTTTAATAATGCCTGAAAGTGGTACCCAAATGAGTATTGCTGGGAGGTGCACAGGCAGAATAGACTAGACTCATAACATGACTTGAGCGGAGCATCTAAGTACTGCTGGAGGTTACATCTACCACTGCAAATAAAACTGGACTGGTGCTTGTTTTTCCAGTGCTGAGGGCAGGACTCTTGATTCTGCAGCTTAACTCTCTTCCCTGCACCCTTGTAAAACAGAGCTGCCTTTTTTCTGCTGTGTCCTGGGAGAGTCCCTGGCCAGTGCTCTTCCCACCAGCATGGGCTGGCTCTGGCCACAACTGGCCAAGGCATGGGCAACCAACAGTGAACACAAGTGGAGACCCCTGAGAGCAGTGCCAAGGGCCGGATCTTCTTGGGCAGGAGCAGCCCCTGATTCCCAACTTACTTGTGGTGACGAGGACAGAAAGTGCCCAAACAAAAATTCTCTCACTGGTAGTCCCTGTGTCTCCTGCATTTGAATTTTAAAGTTCTAGTAAATGAGAGAACAACCCTGTGGGCTGATTAAGTCTCTCTCACTCAGGTTTATTGCTTGCATCCCTGAGCAGGTTGCTGCTTCACATTAGGTGCTTTTTAGATGGAGTAGAATAATTTCAGACTCCTTTTTGGAGGCGGTGGCCACAGGCTCTCCTGCTTGCCCCATGCCCTCCTTTACATCTACCTAGCCTTGGTTTTTTTTGTGCAAGGCAACAAGCTTGGGGTTCAGAGGTACCTCATGACAGCAATATGATTCAGATAACAGCAGAAGCTGTAAAGTGCACTGATAAAGCAGAGCAGATATTAAAGTACAAACACTGTTTCTGGACATGCATTTACAGCTTTTCCAAAAGTGACCTTGCATGGCAGAATTGCTATCAATTCAGTGACATTGGGCTGACTGGAGAAACTCTCCTGTAATCAGATAGCTGAGAAATGCCACCAGCTCTTTGTCACTCAAATGCTTTTCATCAGCATCTCCTGGTGGATACTCCCTTTCATTTATACATAAATTACCTCCAAAAATAATCTGGCATGAACACAATGTCCACTTTTTCCAGTCTCTAAACTTCTCTTCAAGAAACAAAACCAACAAACTATTCTGGAGCACAAGGATTTGTTGTGCACAGGTTTGTATAATGTGTATTCTTAGCTTGGCTCAAGGAGCGACCTTCTTCCATGGGGTTAAGGGACAGCAAACAGAAGGTGTGATGAATGGCTGAGGGGATACTGCTAGCACGTGTGCCTGGCACATGGGAAAGAAAAGATGAAATATGTGACTTGTATTTTCCAGTCATTTTCATCCTACATCAAAACAAACTTTCCTTATGTAAATGGAGATAATTAGTTAATCCATACACTGCCAGTATCTACTTTGCTACAAAATCAAACACTGTTCTACATTCAGGATATTTTTCCTGCGACAGAAACAACAGAAGTGATATATTCAAGTCTCGTGGACTGTAACATTTGGCAATACATACAGGTCTTGGAATACGTGTTTTGCTAAGACTAAGCCGTGCTGGATATCATCGTTTGAATTCCCAATTTCACACACATTCAGAAAAAAATAAACAGAGAAGTGTTTATTGAGCAACTGTCTTTGCCCCTCAGCTCAAAGGAGGCATTGTGCTGTCCACCTGCAGATCTTAACTTTCCTCCTGCTTTCTCCTCTTTTGTAATGATGAAAGCTTTCCCACTTGAAAGGCATTTATTGTTTTTACATTGAATTGCAGACCTTCATATGTGGAATTTTCAGGCAAAATAGTTAAGATACTAAAGGCTCTCAATTTTAAAAATAAATAGCAGCCCTCTTTCTTTAACACAACAGAGTAATCTCAGAAAAGCTGGAGGAGGAAATCAGTCAGCCCCTCTACCCTACAGTGTCTAGCTCCTATGCAAATACATGATACTGTGTGGTAACACCACGGTGTAATACTTCTTGCCCACACTATGTGGTTGTGTGCACCTCTTGCCATTATAACTTGTTGCTCACACACAAGTTTTATTATCCATGAGCTCATTAAGTCTGAGATGCAGCAATAATGTATGGTACTCAAATGGTTCTTGCTGCTTCAGTAAAGTATACTAGGGAATTTCTTAGCTGTACTTCAGTATCTGTAATGGTTTAATGTAAGTCTTTAATTTAAACCCTTCCTATTTTGCTGCTTTATCTCCACTGGAAGCAGTGACTACTTTGAACAGCTTAAAATTAGTCTGTTGAAGGAATTTCTGGCAGAAATGCAGGGCCCAAGTGAGCTGACTGCTGTTGCCGCTTGATCGGGTTGCCACCGGCTCTGGGGGATGCTGAGTGTTTGCCGCTGGCCCGTGGGTGGTACATATGCTTAGCCAGGCAATCACTGGGGTAGTGCAAAATTCAGTGAGTCGTATCAGCTACTTCTTAAGAAGATCTGAAGTCTTCCGAGTGTCTCTGGCTCGTTAAAACCCAAACCGACTGGAAAGGACCCAGACCTGACAGCTCAATGAATTGCATGGACTCTTAATACATTTATTCTGATACTATAAAAACTATGTCCAAATAGTGACAGCCAATCTCAATCTTGAGCTATATGGGGATATTTGCCCTAATTTTGTCTTGGTAACCACTGAAATAAAAAATAAATGAAATTTGTCCTCCTGCCGTAGTACTGCCTGCATGTCCCTCTCTTGGCCAATAGTCTGGACACGAACCACATATGTTAACTTCAGTCTTATCTACAGGATTGAAAAGACTGCTGCACTTATTACTTTTTTTTTTTTTAATAGGTGTTAATGTTTCTGGATATACTTTAAAGAATACTTTACAGATGTGTATGGATAGTACTCACCACTAATCTGTTTGAAACCAGGCATGCACTGCAAATTGCACAATACATCACTGCTATTACTAAGCCCTGGTAAAATAACTACTTCTGTGATAAATGTGTTCTAGCCCTTTCATATGTTACTTGAGTAAATGATAAAAGCTGCAGTTAAATTTTAATAGGGTATGTTTACAAAGGCATTTTTTAAGTAATGCCAAAATACACAATCTGTAGTCTGTATTTTTATGCACCCCAAGGTGGAGTCTAGGTTATTTTTACGGTAAACATATGGAAACTTGTTTTACTTACTATTTTTTCCAAATAAAGTTTTTTTCATTAGACTGAGCCTTTTTTTTAATGTATTCAGGCTGTTGGAAGAATTGGGAATGATGGAAGTATCATGACTAAGTTTCTCCCCCTTTTTGGGGAGGATAAAGGGCTGGCATGCATTCACAGCTTCACTTCAGCTAAAAACAAATAAAGTGCACAAAAGAAAAAAGAAAATTTGGGCATATAGCTAATGATCTGTATCTGATGAGTTTTTTCATGGAAATGCCATTGTTACCTGCTGGAGAACTTCTGAATCTTTGTCCACCCAAAAAATGTTAGGTCCTTTTCTAGGAGCATTGTAATGGGGTAATAGAATCTCTGGCTTGCTATTCCTGTAGTTTTTGTCTGTTTGGTTGGTTTTTATTTTAATCCTTGCACAAAAGGGTCCACAAAACCTGTCCACAAAAATACCTTCCTCTTCGGCTTGATCCAATGCTTATTTTAGCTGAGGGTTGTCTCTCTTTAACTTCAACAGACTGGATAAATACTGAACTCCTGCAAAAGCAAAAACTTTTTAAACTCTTTGTAGCTGTAGAAGTGAGAAGAGCTGTTCTATGGAAATGGAGAAAAGTGTTTACTGAGAAGTGGATGGTTGTATTAGATGCTTTGGGCACTCACATCTCACTCTGCTGTCTTAGACCTCAGTGAGGCAGCAGCACCTGAAAGAGATGCCTACATTAAACAGTTTCCAGCCCTGTCTCAGGATCTTGACACACAGAGTGTGTATAAACCTTTTATTCCCTGTCTGATACTTAAACTCACTATATGAACAGCTTTTCATAATAGTAACAGTAATAGTAATAGTAATAGTAATAGTAATAGTAATAGTAATAGTAATAGCTCACAGCTGATTGAATTAATTCACAGGAGATACCGTTAAGTCAGCAGAAAGTGTTGTCTGTCCTAAATGCCATAAAATGTTACAGCTCAGTCCTGGCTAATAACTGTGGTGATGGATGACCTGGTTAATATGCAGGTGGAAGCACTGGGATTTATTTATAACTTGATTCCATGCCTAATGCAGGTCACTTCTTTTGCATCAGGATGAGACTGGGAGACATCTGCCTGCTGAGTTGTACAGCTGTGCTCTCCATTCCTTTCTCATTTTGAGGGACAGTCCCCTGAGCCAGACCTGTACTGGGGCTTTGGATCCACAAGACCCTATGTGTTATCCTGTATTTCCTGTTTGTGACAACAGAGCCTGCTGTGGGATGTAGCAGACCTCCAGATCCAGCTGCAGTCAGAAGGAGCCTGACCAGCCCCTTCCCTTTCTGTGGCCGTGAGCTTCTGTGCTTGTGGGCACGTGCTTTCCTTCACACATGGGCAACGTCCTAGCGCAGGTCGCACCACAACTCATGCATGCAATTAAACAAGTATGTGCATGCTCATAGGGTTGAGGCCAAAAATCAGATCATACTGGCTTAGCAAGGGGTAAATTTGACCAGTGGTTTTGCCAACCCTGTGACATCACATTTGCTTGACCTACCGTGAGTAATGTAATTACAACCTGGGATGAGCAAGACATGAAAAATAGGATACAAGAAGAAAGAAATTACAAGGTAGTGACAGGACAGAGAAGTTAACTTTGGAGGCAGGTCCAGCAGAAGTGAAGTCCAGAGATGTGGGTAGATGGTTGCAGGTGGTGACTTTTGAGGAGGGCTGAGTGACCCAGTTGGGTTTCATTTTCCTTAGCACCAGGAGTCACCAAGTGAGCTGCCCACACCAAGCTTCTTCTGCCAAGTTGTGGGGGAAAATGGATACCTCTGGGGGCCTGGGCATCCTACCAGTCCTAGATGAATATCTTTATTGATTTTAGGGAGGGTTTGGGGGACCTAGCTAAGACTTTGTGCAGGGAGGAGGAGGGTAATCCTCTGCCTGTGTGGAAGCTGGTGTCCTGGAGAAGGAGGTTGCAACATCAGCGAGGAGAGGTGGTGGCCTGGAAGGAGGAGGTTTTCAGACCAAGAGATATGGAGTGGAGATAGCATCTTGCCTGGTTGAACTGTAGGGATGAGTGGGGAGGCAGATGTGTATCTCTGGAGAAGGAGAATCCAACCTCAAGGCTCAAGGGTCAGTGGTGGCAATGCAGAGGTGCCAGCCACAGAGGGTACTGGAGAACCTGAGTGAGAAGGAACATAGAACAAAGTCCCGTCTCTATGCTGGGGTGAGAAGAAATGTTGAAAAACCACTGAGCAGGGCTTATTCCTTCTCCAGGCAGGACAAGGGTGCCTACAGGTGTCTCATAATAAAGGTCCTTTCTAGGAGCTGATAGTCTGGCAGCTTGTACTCACTGACTGTATCCCAGAAACCACCTAGTTCCTGACAGTGCATGAGAGGATTCACAAAGATTTCAAAGATGTTGAAAATTTGTCAGTTTGGAACCAAGTCGGAATTCTGAGTTTGGAATTATTTGTTCTGCCCACAAGTGAAACAAAACTGACTAAACACCCTCCCTCCTCATCACTGAGGAGTGGGCTAACACACGCATTGCATCCTTCCTTCATCTGTGCTACCATCTCTTCAAATAATTTCATGCTCACTAGGACAGGACTCCTCAGAGCACCCTTTTGGGATAGGTATCAGGGGTAGAAGGGGGACTACTGGAGCCATTAGCAAGAAGGAAGATCCCAAATGACAAGGGAAGCCACTACGCCACTCTCCTCTGCCTTGGCATCAGAAGATAGGTACTTTTAAGAATACCTGGACAATTAAATTGACTTTATGTGGGAAGAGGATGGACCTGGCCAGAGAAGAGTTCATCAGATGTGAGGACATCAGGGAAAGTATGTAAAAGAAGATGAGGATTCAGGTGCAAATCACTGTTTTTATTGCATCTATTGAATATGTGGCAGTATTTCAGAATACGTATTACATGGACAAAAAAAACCAGAGGCTTGTTTTATATACTTGTGAATTGAACTGTTTTCAGGAATCTGTGAATAATGCTCTGTAATCAGGGACTGGTCTGAAGTTGTGGAACCCATAAGTGAACCCATGGAAATACTGCAGCTTCAGACTCAGACGATCATATTAATAGGACTGCACGCTTCACTTGCCACGACACACTGTAGTGTCAAGTCCTGGACGAACTGAGCCAAGGACAGCTACCTGTCCTGGTATCTTGGTGAACGTATAAACAAAGCAATCTTGGCCCACAGAGACTGAAAGCCACAGGGTGAGTTGCTGTGAGTGAGCTCAGCATAACTCTGGGATGGCTCCCTTTGCAAAGATGATATCACACAAGTGGGATGGTTTGGTGCAACTCCCACTGGTTAGTTCTTCATTAGCAACCATTACACACCTGATAAAAACACCTTATACTGCCTGTAGCAGGATGTGGCCTTGAGTGTCACTGAATGAGGCAGGTTACATGGACACCCCTGTGTCGTGGAAGTCTTGTAGGCACGTGCTCCGGAAAAATGTTGCAATCTCTGTCCACCCATTCCAGGAGAGTTGTAGGCAGCACTGATGGGATGTCAAACATGATGAAGCCACAGTACTGCTCAATATGTTGAAAAGGATGTTGTGATGAGCAACATAGTCTCTAGTTTGCCATGTAAATGTAAGCATTGTTGTTAGATCTGGGAAGGGGGTTATGGTCAAACCAAAGATGTCTGCATGGTGTCAGGAAGATACTTGCCCTGGAAATAAGAGTAATGTGGAATTCAAACAGCTGTAGGAGATGGTCCCTTCTCGGCATTGTGTCAGCCTCCAGGGGCCCAAGTGAAGGCTCAGAACATCACTGTGCTTGTGGCAGGGCAAGCATGGATGAAGATGGGATAGTTGGTCTAAGTTTTACCAGCTAATGTGAAAAATGTTTGTACCTGGTGGCTGGTTAGCAAATGGGCCTTGTATTATTTTGAAGATTACTTCAATAACATCAAATGATGAAGCTTCATCCATGTAACCTATAAAATGTACCTGTGGCACACCAGGCTCCTAACCACTGGTTAAGTCCCCAAAGCACAAACTGTGTTAAACATTTTAGGCAGATTATACATAAAACCAGTGCAGTTTAGATAGCAGATCAAGCCACTGCTCTTCAGTATGGTGCTTCCAGGACTAGATGTTACTGTCTGTTGAAGCAGCAGTCCCAGACCTTCTGAAATTACAGAGTGATCATTAACTTAGTCAAGTTTGGGACTGGACTTCACATATTCCTGCATTTCCACGGGCTGCGGTACATGTGTGGCAGCTCCAGTTAAAAATTGTTTCCACGGGTGCCAGCTACTCACGCTTTTTGCTCTGGAGGGTCTCTGGCTAGTCTTTGGCATGTTGGCTGGGATGCCAGGTACAACATAAACTCTTGCAACTTCTCTTGGATCTTGCAAAAGCGTTTTTCTTTTTCTTTGTTGTTTTTTGTTTGTTTTTCCCCCTCCCTGTAGTGCTCAGCTCCCAGTTATAGGAAGAAATGTCATGTGTGTATGTGTCTGTGGGGGGTGAGGGTGGGCTATATACACAGTAAAGTTTCTGGTCTTCGTGAGATCAGTGAAAAATGGGAAGTGCACACCCAGAAAGCCAGAAAAACAGAAAGCAAATAAAAGGAACATTATGTTAACATGAAAATTAAAAGGTTCTTGAAAAAAAAAAGTTTTGATTTTGGAGCTTTCCAGTACTTTTTTTTTTTTTTGTAAGCTTGCAATTGAGCATAATGGCCTTGTCTAATGTAAAATCGAGTGATATAGGCCTTTTCCAGTTGTTTTTCCTTCTGAGTGACGAGAAGCAGTTTCCAGTAAATGAACAGTAATCAACTGCTGAATCATCGCTGTTGAGCAGAGATTTCAAAACCCGAGCCAGATAATTGTGTGAGTGCTGTTGGCACCGTGTTCCTCTGCTCTGATTGACGGAGCCAACCTTGGGCTCACCTCACCCAAGCGCGTGGTTTCCTTGGCTTCAGGATTGGCTGCCAGAGCCAGCCCCAGGAGGCAAGGAATGAGGGACCTGTAGTATTTGTCAGCCCATTTGGTGAGGCAGTTTAGCTAATGTTCCCCTCACTTGGCAGCCTTTCCTTTCATTTGCCAAAAATATTTACTCTAAAAAGAGGAGAACTTCAGGCTGGGTTTGGTGCCTGCTGGCTTTGCAGTCAAAAAAGCAGACCTTGATTTCAGTTGTGCATTCCTGAAGTGTGCAAATATGTGACTAACAGAGGAATAATAATAACTAAGATGAAAACATGTGCATTCAAGTCTTTTCCTTTAGGGTCACCTGTGTTTGGACAAGAGGGAGGATTATCCTGCCTGGCCATACACATTTACACTGTGTCTCCAGCTCAACTACTCTCCCAAGCTCACTTTATAGGCAATGGAAGGAGACAATGTCCTCCTAGAGCAAGATTCACCCCATCCTATCGCAAAAGTCTAAAACAGAGCTAAGAGGACTGTGGTGGGGATTTATCTCCACACTGACCCATACCTGGTGGGCCACTAAAATCTGGTGAGAGGAATGCTACAATCAGTCACTGGGAAACAAGTCTGGAGGCATTTTCCCACCCGCCTTGCCTGGATGGTAGTTGTTGAAGCCACGAGCCAGTGTGTGGTGACTTTCTGAAGACAGCAGAAGCTCCTGAGCTGTGTTCAGAGGATCTGCTTTGCCTCTGTCACCTGTGTGTGTGTCTGATGCCATCTGCTCACCAGCACTGTCACAGCACCGTGCAGACCACTTGCTCCATAGCTGCTCAGCTGCTGCTCTGGGCTTTTCTAATAGGTGTGAAAATGGCCTTGCACTGCCAACAAGTTGTTCGTGCTGGCCTGCAGTGAGTGGGGCTTGATGCCGTGTGCTCGGCATTGATGGATTGATCACACAACTTGTACCAGCAGCGGTAAGAAATGCCTGGGAAATGGCATCAAAAAGCATCTACTGATGCCCTCTCATCGGGCTTAGCTGGGATCTTTTGCTGAACCCAGGATCTACCTCTTTATATTAAAAGATAATTTTACTATAGCAACATTGAAATGCATTTTTATGGGGACTCCCTTTCCAGCATTGCCAGTGGGGAGAAGACTGTGCCTGCTGTCAGAAGACCAGATTTCCTGGTTTTTATTTGTCTTCAAGGGTTGTAGTGGGGAGGTCAGAAATGTGACTCGGGAATGGAATTTTCCCTTAGAAAGTCTCCTTAAGTGGAATACCAAGGTGTATTTGTTTATTCATTATGATGAGTTGGTACCTTTACTCAGCCTCATTTAAAAGTTATTTTTTGTAAGCTGTTATCCACCCACAAGACCAGCATGATTGGTTTAGATTAAAATTGTAGCACGCTGTACACACCTGTGACTAAGCAGCAGCTGGTTTTCATAACTAATTTTTCTGCATGTCTCCTCTAGAAGACCAAACAAAATGGAGGAGAATCAATAAAAGTGAGACAGGCACTTTGTCACTTCCAGTATTTGGGATTCTTTGAGGTTTTTCCAGAAATGTAGGAAAATAAAAATGAAGAAAGAAGTAGCAATAGCCCAAGTTTAAATTGGTGAGATAGAATAGTGATTTTCATTTGTGGTAGCAAACAAGTAAGAAATTGTATCAGTTCTAACATAACACTATGGACAGATAGACCTCAAAAGAGAGGGAATGTGGAAAAATAAAAGATGTGAATTAGCATGACTCCAAAACTTATGGCATAAGCAGAAATCCTAGGGAGAGAAATGCTTATGATACAAAGCATGAGAGAAGCACAATAAAGTGGCTTTGGCTACAAGACAATGGGCTGGTCAGCACGTGAGGGTTGTGCAAGACATGAAATGTCTGAGAGATGGTAGTGATAGGAGAAACACACCAGTACCAGAACTTGTTGCTGTGAGTGATGGAGGGAGGAGCTCAGCTGAGCATGTTCTCTCCTGTCAGAATTCGAGATTTTGAAAACTTTTCCCCAGAAAATGTTTCCATGTTGTGAACTAGGGTGTTTTTCAAGCTCACCTGTTTCACGTATAGGAAAAGTGGGAAAATTTCATATTGCCAAATTAGAAACTCCATTTATTCTCCACAGCTTCGTATAGCAGAGGTCGGGTATAGATTAATGAATGTAGATATTTTTTCAGGCTAGCAATACTTCAGCGAGACTTATGTGCCAGAACAGTATAACTACAGTTTTTACTGATTGCAGAAAGTTTTTATTTGTTTACTATGAGAAAAGCCACCAAAAAAACCCAAAAGCAATCAAAAAACCCCAGTGGTGTTCAATATTGTCTTAGAGGTTAGTGAGATCCCAGCTGTACTGGTGTTGGTGTCTTCTGTACAAGGGAGGTGATGTCATTAGGAAAGGGAGGAGAAGCAATTAGACTACAGGAAGACTAGGTGATGGAGATAAACGAGGATTTAAAGCATGTGCTGGAGATGACCTCTGCCTTCTGTAATGACTCACCAACTGAACGTGTGTGTTTAGACAGACGTGACACCATGTACAATGAGAGGGAAAAATACGTATCTGTGAGAGGTGTTGCATGCAATTTTCATGAACTGCAGTAGCAGCCTTACTCATGAACATCATTGCCAGAGATGAATAAAGTAATCTTAATGAGGGAAAAAGCCAGCAGGCAGTTCACTGTGCCCTCGGAGGCGTGTGGCTGCCTGGCTTCATAGGGGAGGAGTGTCCTGGGATCACAGTTTCCATTTCAGTGGCACGAGATCCATACTGAGTAGGAAAGAGTTGTGGGTTTGGCATGAAAGAGCATGTGCTAATATGGCAAGAAAGGCAGCTGGTTGTCTCGGGGGAGGTTGTGGGTGGACCTCTCCCTCGCTGCAGCAAAGAGGCGATGAGCACTGGGAGGTCTGGCATGCAGGGCTGTGTGATCATGTAGGCTGAAAGTGACCTCTTGGGTCCCTGGTCAACCTCCCCTGCCACCATCTAGAGTAGGGCTCTGTGCTGTAACATCAGGGTCAAATAATGTGCAGGCAGTCATTGTAGCAGAATTAGGGATAAATCCTGCCAGCTGTATTTGGCTGACCCTTTTGCACTGCTGTTTAGGAAATCTGAAATACAGGTAAGGACTTCTTCAGCAGTACCTGTGGACCATGGGATATCCCCTCCCGAAATGCTCAACCCTGTCCCCGATCAACAGCGCTGGTTGCTCACTTCCTGCCACCACCGTTAGCTGATTTGAAACCAGCACTCACCTCTGGCTGGTTCACCCAGGACTGTCCCTGGCAGTCTCCCTGTTGCCTGCCCTCCTCCTTCTGTCTCCTTCATGGCTGTTGGCCTGTGGGAAGAGGCTGAGGTCCTCCTACCCATCATCTCAGTCCCACCTAAGGAGCAGGCTGGGAGGGACAGGCTTTCCATCTGATTGCATGATGTTACGCACGTCTCTTCATGTGAGGTCTTCAGCACCCACCACCAGCTGGTGATACCAGCGACAGGGGCCAGTGCATGTCATTCTTGTCTGCTGGCGTAAGGCAGCCAGTACAGACATGCAGAACTCCCATTAGCTGGCCCCAGACAGCTGTGACAGCTTGAAAATCCAACCAAGGCCAGGTTGGATGGGGCTTTGAGCAACCTGATGTAGTGGAAGGTGTCCCTGCCCATGGCAGGGTGGTTGGAACTAGGTGATCTTTAAGGTCCCTTCCAACCCAAACCATTCTATGATTATAAGAAATTCAGGAGAGTTGCAGCTTTGCTTGTATTTTTGTTCCCTGTGCCTTTAGGTGACCCCAGGCTACATTGCCTCTACAGCCACTGGAGAAACAAATCTATTTTTCTTTTCCTTGTGCTCTCACTTTTTTGTTTTAAACAAAATCTTCCATTCTTCTTCTTCCTCATAGTTCTAGGACCTGGGGCTTTATGGTAGATATCATGGGCCTGGGAACTCACAATAAAATCAAGCTGTAAAAAATAATGGAAATTCCAGATAATTTTCCACTCTCATCACTGCAGAGCCCTTTCTAAGTGGTATCTGTTGAAACGGTCTCCCTTGTCACCACAGAAGTTCACATATATTTCCTCACTCATTTGGCAACCACTGTTTACATCTTTCAATGTTTCGAAAGGAATGGCAATTAACAAAGCTATTTTTGTTCCTAAGTAAATTAAAAAAGCTGTGTCATAACATATTTGTTGTATCAGCATCATCTGCTCAGCCTGGATTTTTGAATAGCATTTGCTGGGAGTTTATTTTGAAAGATCTTCAAAAGATGCGGCGATGCTGTCCAGTGGCTCAGTAGAATGACCTTCCCTGGTGCTGTGGCAGCAGGCTGAGGCAATGCTTCTGCCCTTTTCTGCATTAAATCACCTGTATGTGACCTGCCCACACTTGCAAATAGCTCAAGTGCCTTTTCAGCTCTATCTGGATGGAGATAAACTGCTTCTGGGTGGAGTGCTGGTAGGAAGAGTGAACTTCCTCCCCGCAAACATGGCTGAATATATAATGTTTGAAAATTGAAGGCTCTAATTACCTCACAGGGAGCTGTGAATGTGGGAGAATGCCCTTCCATGGTGCAGGGGTGGAGAAGAGCCAGCAGTGCCTTGTTGGGGACATCTCTTCCTTGGGTTGTTGTCCAGGTGCCCACACAAGGGCCAAGAGTTAGGGAAAAGGAGAGAACCTCAAGGTTTCATAGGAAAACAGTGAAAATAATCTGGAAAAAGCAACACAGTTTCCCTTTGTAGTTATTTTAACCACATACCCTTGCTAGAAGGCTGTAGGGATGTGGTGGTTGCAGCATTACTGATGCACTACCCAAGGTGATGGGAAAGGTATATGTCTTCTGGTTTTCTCTGTTTGCTCACCTGAGCTGTGAACAAAAGGGTGGCACCCAAAACCTTCAACATTAAATACTGATCTCCTTTTTGGCAAGCCAGCCGGAGAGCTGACATCCCCACACTTGTTTCCATCTCTGTAGTTTCCTTAATGCTTTAGGGTGCAAGGCAGCAGTAGGCCTCATACCACCAAGAGGGTCTTGTGGAGGATTTTCCTCCCAGATGCATGTATTTGTGTAGCACTGGAGGTGCTTGTTAGCTTATTTTTAATAGAAACTCTCATTTGTCATCATTTAGGGTATGTTACTAGAGGCAAATGGCACTTGCAAGCTGCCCAAGGTGGGCAAATTGTGGGAGCCCTGGCAGCCTTTGGACCTTCATTGAACCTGAAGTGCAAATCCCACACTTTGGGAAGATGGACCTGTGCAGGCTGAGGATGGATACATAAAATGAACAGACTGAGTCCCAACAAATGGCTGCAGCGCCCACACAGCATTAATCCTAGCGTGGCTCTTACGCAAAAAAAAATTAAAAAAAAATGAAAGAAAAAACTCAGCCCACGCAGGGTATAGCACAATCATGTCTCCAGGGCTTTGGCCAGGACCACAGGCATGCTGATATGCTTATTCATCAAGCAGCTATTCCTTAACAGCCGTCGTCCAGCTGACTGGCTCCTGCTCACCCACTTCCCTCTCCCTGGACCAGCTCCCCAGCGCCCTGGCAATCTTCTGATCCAGCTTTTTACCCTCTCCAACTAAAAAGCACCACCGCCAGTGACCAGTAGGCACAGGTTTGCTTTGAGTTCAGTGCTCCAGGTGCACAGGCCCAAGGAGAAGACGGGGATTTCTGCCTAGAAAAATCAGTGGAGGGGTAAAAAAAAAAATCACGCTGTGAAGCAAGGCTGAAAGAAAAGCATCAACCATGCAGTGCCATGGATTATAACTCACCCTGGCTGCTTGAATGGGCAGGAGAAGTGAGGCCCGGGGTGCCCATGCGTGGGTGCTGCTCCCAGTAAAGGGAGATCCCTCAGCGACTCCTGGAAACATTTACATTTCTCCCCAGCCGAGGTAGTGAATGTGAAACTGGTAACAAAAATGAATCTTGACTGCCTGGGTCTAGTGCAGGAATTGGCTAATTAGCACAGCTCAGATGAAAGCTGTTTTGCAGGGAGCTGAAAATGCCAGAAATCTCAGTGTCTGAGAAAATCTTTGTATTTGCTTACAGATTTTGTGGGTGTTTTTGAAGCCTCAAGGAGGTGCATATAGTCATTATTTACCTTAGAGCCAAGCTTACACCACAGAAAACCTGGTTTTGCACGGTGCTGGACACATATTTTGCTCCCTCCATCTTTAGCTGAGTCTGTGAAAAATGTAAACAAGGACCCAAAACAAACTTTGTGCACAGATATTTTCAACACTCACACTCTTTCGCCTCTTCCTCTCAAGCCTCCCTTTAACACTTCTAGTGGGTTTTTTTCCTATTTCACCCAAGCTAATTTAAGGATGGACTGTTTTCCCCTGGAATAGCTGAAGCACAAATGCCACTTGACATTTTTTTCCTTTAAAGGGACACAGTGTCTGTTCTTAGAGTGCCAAGAGTATGCATTAAGGCACTTACTGAATATGGCTTTCCAAGAAAAAAATCACTTACCAGCTAAAATTAATCCTGGGAAATTTCAAACCAACAGGAACGTCCTTGAGAAAGCCAGAGCATAAACAGGGGGTGAGAAAACAAACATTGCTTTGAATGCTGCTGTTTGTGATGTTGCTCTCACAGAAGGAAAGGGGCTCAGACTTTAACGGATCAAAGGAAACAAAGAACTGGCTCAGCTTCACTCACTGTAGCCAGTAAGCTGTATAAACTCAGTAACAGCTAGAAATATACTATTTTTTTCCTCCTACAAGTAAAAAGTATGTCTCAAGCAACTACTATTGGTAAATCACAGTATGTAGTAGTGTCTGAATCGGGGGCAGGTTCTTCGTTGCAGATTAGGGTTAGCAGGTGGTTTCATTGCATGGCAGGTTTAACAAAATATTGTGGGACAATGGACTGAAACTAATGCCACTTCAAACATGCATTTTAACAGGGTGCTAAGAGCACAGCAAGTGCATTTAAGGTGTACTCTGAAGGAAAACAAAAAGGGTTTGTGCCTGATGAAGGAATTGTGTTTGCCTAAAAGGGCATTAGGCTAAGTTTTGTGAGCTGTATTGTCAGCACTTCTTCCCAGATTTTTTACTCAAATACAAAGATATAAATATAATAGTATAGCAAGTATATAATACAAGAGAAACATATACATCAGCTAAGAAAAAAAAGTTTGAAAAAGTTTTAGCTGGTTGTGCAGCATAAGTTTGAACACCTTTTTTCTGTAGTTAAAGACCATCACCATAAATAAGTTGCTTTTTTCCATATGTCTTCATTTAACTCAGTGCACAGAATGGCTGGTGATCTTAAAAGATTCAAACCTGATCTTTATGATTCAAGTCCAATTGTAACATTAATTTTGCTACTAACAGTCAAAACACCAACTGCTGCTAAACATGGTTGCACAAGCTCAAATTAAAGCACACTAATTTACCCAAATCTATGCTATATATATCATGTTTTATATTGGTTATCAACTGCCCATTTTGTCTAACACTTTATACATTATTACTTCAAGGAGGGGTTGCAGCTGCTCTGTGTCAAAATTGCCAGTTGTATTGGGTTGAGACAACCATTAAACTCCTGCAGACTGAAGCCAATTTCATTATGAATCATGGATTTTGTGGATTACCACATGCTTACTTAAAAGGACAAATAGCTTTGCTACTACAGGAATAACAGTCTCGGCGAGATCAAAAGCAAGAAGGAAAAAAAAATGCCTCCAGTCATGAAGAACGCTTGAAGCAAGTGGTGGCACAAGGATTATATATTACCCATGCATGTAGAGCAAAGCAAACTGTCATTAAATGTTCCCAGGAAGGCAGCTGAGGAGTGTTGGCAAACTCTTTTAGGCAGTGGAGATTTGGAGGCCAGCTTTTTTTTTTAAATGAGTGCTGTTTGTTAAGCTCCTTACAGCAGCTAAAAGAAGATGTCAAGCTTGCCTTGGACTTTTATGAACACTTTCAAAATCAGGGCCAGGGCTGATGATCTGGCGGTTAAGGACTTAGGAAGTCAGCATTGGCTACGACCAGAAAGAGATGGATGAGCTTTTGTTCTGGTGGACATTTCTGAAAAATCTAAATACTTACTGGTACTTACTTATCCTAACTTAGAGGTACAAGTCCTGTTTAGAACTGCAAATATTGAAACCCTGGATATAGCCCACTCCTGTGTATATAGGAGCAGAAATTGAAGAAACAGATATTTTGATGTAGTGGCAATATAACCCAAGTGAAGACCTATCTTATGTACTTGCAGAGAGCCAGCTTCCTTTTAATAAACTATATCTATGTAGTACAGCGTCACTTATGTGGTAAACACTTGGCTGCAGGGATAACTCCTTCTGTCTGCACAATCTTCAGGAGCAATGCAGGAGTCTCAGGCAGCAGCTATTTTGCTTTCCAGAGGGGCTATTTTTTAAAGTTTCAAAAAGAAATTTCAAAGAGTATAAAATAACAAGAGTGACAATTTAGCCACAGGTTACTTTAACACATCCCTCAACTGAAGCAGGTTTTCCACCAGCCTCACGAGCCACCATGTGCCAGAGCTGGTGGGTTCACACCAGCTTTGCCCACAGCCTTCGTGCTGCGGGGATCAGGGACACAGCCAGGACTGCCCTGCTTGCAACCCATGCAGCCACCACTTTGTCATCACCATCGTTTTCCCCAGGACCTCTCTTCATGTTCACAAGGGCAACAGCACTGTGCAGAGACCAAAAGCTACCACTTAGACCAAGGGGTTTTTTTTCCTTCTGTGCTGTGATACACTTCCCAAGTACTTAAGGACAGAATAAGAGACTGGTAACCTCTCTTCTATTTCTTTTCCAGCTTGAAAGAAGAAGGGTTTGAGTTGCTTTTGAGGGCGCCCCCATCAAGTTTGACTGTGACTGCAGTGAGATGCATGACTACATGTGCTAAAGGAGAACAAACCGCGATAAGTAAGGTGTGACTTCAATCTGGGGAGTGCCAGCTCTTCCATTTCTTCGGCCCACATGTGTAAGCCATCTCCATGGGCTTTGTCTACCTCCTCTGTGAGCTTTGTATCCTACCTTCATGGGCTGCCAGGCATGCAGCTGATCATTGCTATTCATGTATGTGGAGAGAGAGCATCTTTCAGGAGTTTTGGGTGGGTGTACTGGTATACTATGACTTGGGGTGGGGGAAGCAGGATGGTCCTTGATGCTGCACTCATGGACTATGGGATAAGTGTGCAGCACAACTATTTGGGATTTGTTTATTCTTGCTTTGTTTCATGGCAGATGTATTTGTTTTTATTGACCGTGACTGTTACAAATATGTGCCCAGCAAATGAAAATGCTGGGGACTTTAAAGCATCTCTCATTTTCAGGGTGAAGCAAAGAGAAAAATCTACAGGTTTTTTACATGGGGGCTGGAGCTCCTGTCTGCCAAAGACATGAAGAAGGAAACATAGGATGTTATTTTTCAGAGTTGTGGGGAGAGAGAAGCAAACTGTCCCCATGACCAAGGCATGAACAGGGAGGTCCCATATGTGGCCGAATCATCGGTGCTAACCAGTCCCAGAGATGTGGCTGTGTCTGAGATATGTATCTCACAGGAGCCACACCAGGAAGAACTGCCCGAGTAACTCAGGACTAATGGTGTGTGGTGCATAGCCACAGCATGCTTGGCCACCACAACCAGCTGCGTGGAGATTTAACTCCTTCCCATTCCAGTGCCTTCCTGCCTGTGGATAAGGGTTTTGATGATCCCTTTACAACTGCTTTGCATTGCCCGATCTTGGATTTTACACATGTTGATTGCTTGGTCAGCTGAAAATACTGTGTGGTATCTCATGGAGAACACTTTCAGTCGGCAATGTGTAAAGAGCAGAGAGCATTTACATAGGCCTCCTTGGAAGTGAATGAATCACAGGAGATAAGTGAATGAAACGACACAGCCCGTATGACTTAGTGCAGTCCCATGACATGTGCAGAGCATGTTAGGTCACAGTTTCACCTCCTTCAGATCCAGAAAAGGCGTAGACGGTACTTCTGTGTACCTTGGCGTGGCCAGCAGGATTGTTGTTCGGTTTTCTTTGCAACAGATGTGGCAGGGAATTTCTTCCTCAGACAAACCCTGCTACGTGCAGCACTGGGATGGTGCAACGTAACACTTGGTGACCTGTTGGTATTGCACCACGAATATGCACAGTACGAAATGCACCAAACAGAAACTTTGAGGCCTTGCTTACAAGTACTTACCTTGCTACAGCAGACAACTCCCACTGGGGCTGCAGAATTGTTTCAAGCCAAATAAGCCTAGATTGAGAGCTGGTGGGGCAGGTATGTGAATCTGAGCAGCTGGACAGCCAAAGAGGACTTGGAGCTGTGCTGGCTTATGTCCCACCAGCTTAGGGCACAGCTACATTCGCTTGTGTCTGGCTTTCTTATATACAGTACCGGTGGGCGTTGTGTTGCTATGCTGGATGCAAACCCCTCTCGGCCTGGCTCCCAAAATGACTGTTCTCCATCTCCCCACTTCTACAGTCACTTTCTGTTGCTTTTGGCCACCTCTGAGCTTGCCCCAGCCCTCCTGTGCACCGTGGGGCACCTCTGTCCTCCAGCCTGAATGGAGATTAACATCATTCATTGTCAGGTCGAGCTGCACTGGCAGCTTCCCATATTTTGCTTTGTAAGGACTCAGCCAGGACACCCCTGCTTGCTCAAGAGAGGCAAGTAGTTTATGGCTGAAAGGACAAAGTTCCCTCTGTAGGTGATATGGCTCATCTGGCAGCCCTGAACTCTTGTACAGCACACACCACCTATGCTGCCGGACGGCTGGCCAGGAGCTGTGCTCACAAGGAGCCCTCCCTGCCAGGATAAAACAAATCAGCTTTCTGTTGGCATGGGGCTTCTCTGGGTTGCAGGGTTTTTTTTCTTTTTTCCCCTCTCTTTCTCTTTCTCTTGAAAGCAGTTCAATTTTGCCACCAGATCCCATCTTACTCTTTTTCTCTCTGCCAGAATCCGGTACACATTCTTCTCAATTGCATTTAAAAACTTCTGTGACATTTAAGCAAACATCGAGAAAAGCCGAAGCTCTAATGACAGCTGTTAATGCTTGATTATAAAGCATCCACCAGGCAACACTCAGGTGCTAACAGCAACTAAATGCTGGCTAGGCTAGCCTTTGCACTGCTTTCCATGATGCTCTCAACACCCCATTGGCCTTAGCAGTATTAACCTGTGGCTACGTTTCTGCCTGACCTGGAAGTCCCAGGATGTGCAGCAGAAGGGGAGTGTGCAGCTCAAGGACCCCTTGCCCAGCCCTGCTCTTTAGGGTGGCCATCCCTGGCCTCTTGCTGCACCTGCTCCCACCCCAGGGTTTGGACCTCCCAGGTGTGGCCGGTGAGGAAGGGAGTTCAAAGAGGCAGCGAGCAGACTGTATGCGACTGGCCGGAGATAAGAGCCCAGACAGCGATAACATTATGATTCAGGTGATGAATGATGGCCGCTCCCTATCAGATCACTGAAACCTTTGCTCCTTCAGACAGAGAAATGGAAAGTCGACATGCTTTGTGCTCCTGGCTGCCCTTGACTGCTCTGAGGACAAGGCTGCTCCCTGTCCTGGATTTACTCACAGGTCAGGACCTTGGGTGCTAAGCCTCACTTCTGAGGCAACTCATAAAATGGATTTATGAAGGCCAGGGAGTATTGTAGAAGTTGACACACCCATACCTATTCTTTATGCATCTGCAAGTGGGTGCTGTGTCAGTAATCGCTGCCTCGTAGAAGGATCAGGCTCCAGCTACCACTCTCCACATGTCCCCTGCTACCCATGGCGGGGGGGCTGCTGGTGCAGGCACCTTGGTTACTCACCCCAGGAACATCTCCTTTGGTGCACTGCCAGCAACAGAGAGTGCCCTCCTTCACCACCCATGCCTGCATCACACAGGTGGGAGAGAGTTTGTCTTGGCTGAGGGGAGCACAAATAGGCTCATCTGGGTTTTAACAGGAGGCTGGATTTAAGCAGAGTTGCTGAGTCCCGCAGCAAGGTCAGTGAAAGGAAAACAGCTCGATGGATGGTGTCTAAATGTACTCCTCAAACCAAAACAGACTTAGTCACCTTTTCTTGATTGTTCTGGGAAATGTGCTGTGAAGGGGGCAGCTTAGATGCAGTTACCTCGTGGTGTGAATCCTCCTTGCAATCACCAGCTGGTCCCAGCCCGCACCCAGGAGGGCTCAGCTGCTGCTAGTGTGAGGTCAGCCTCCAAAACTGGAAGTGAAGGCAAGGTTTATTAGGCTGCCCAGGTGCCTTCAGTCTTGCTGCTATCTTTTCGGTCCGTGATCTGTTATCAAAGGAGACACTCAGAGGGCAGAAATCCCAGTTTGTGGACTGGACTGGCAAAGAGGGCTTCCAGTGGACAACTGAAGTCTTCTCCAGCTTTGTATCCCTTCATCCCATTTGCTGCACAGGCAGGAGAATAACTGCAGAATAGAGCAGCTGGAGCCAGAGCCAAGTATGCCACATCAGCCGCTGGGGCACGGGTGCAGCAGGAAAGGGGAAATCACCTCTGGTGCCCCTGGGGGTCGGTCTGTGGCCACGCTGGCTTTCTGCAGTGGGTTGCTGCAGGAGATTAGTGCTAGGTATCTTCCTTGCAGGGCTCCTTTGTCCCACTTCAAATTAAAAAATACTTCTGGACATTATAAACGGCTTGTAACAAGTTTTGTCAGGTTTTAATGATCTTCCAGAGCTTAGCTGAGCAGATAGGCTGGCAAAGATGCAGTGCCTCTCCTTAAACACACACACACACACACACACAGAGAGAGAGAGAGAGAGAGCGCTTCTGTAGGTCTCTTTCAACTGATTCAAGTCTCTAGGGAACGCCAACAAAGAGGAATGCTATTCTTAGAGGGCTAGAAACAGGCTCCACACGCTCCAAAAAGGCTTTAGCTTGCAAAGGCTTGTTCCTCCATCTTCAAGTTCCAACCACTTTCAAGTAAGTTAAGGGCTGATTTAACTGTCAAAGATAATTACTGGATTTGGCTTGCTTTACCCGGAAAGATTATATTCACTCAAAATCAACTTCACAGACAATAAAAGGTTATTGGCAGCTATTAAGTCCTAAGCATTGTTTATCTGCTGCAGTGCAGGGACACAGGAAAAAGGGTTCAAATTCCATTACATGGCACAGGCTGCACCTCTCACACCTCCCCTGGACTTGTGCAATGTCTTTGGCTGTAGGGACCCTCACCTGGCCCAAACCCCACTCAAAGCAGGGCTGGCTCCAGCCTTGCACCAGGCTGCCCTCTGCTCCCCAGTGGCACAGCAGCTGCTAGATCCTGGAGTGTCGTCCTTTGTGACCGCTTTCCAAAAGAGCCTGCCCGCCTCTGTTGTTTCCCTCACATCATTTTTTGAAAGATAGGAACAAAATAATCAAATTGTTGCAAAATGGACAATTACTAGGAGAAATTTTGAAGATCTTGAAGCTTTGCTTGTAATTAGGATGAAACCATCATTCCCAAGACTGAAATCCCACACAGTATGGCATAATATTTTCTTAGCTACATACTGTTGTAGAGGTGTTCATGTCATATTTCCTGCACTGACTTTTTAGATCCTGTTAGACTAGAAGTGACTAGACTAGACTAGACAGGGCTAGAATAGAATAGTTCAGTGGAAGGGGCCTACGAGGATCACATAGTCCAGTTGCCTGACCACTTCAGGGCTGACCAAAAGTGAATGCATAGTATTAAGGGCATTGTCCACATGCCTCTTAAACACTGACAGGCTTGGGGCATTAACCACCACTCTAGGGAGCTTGTTCCCATGTCTGACCATCCTTCCAGTTAAGGAAATGCTTCCTAATGTCCAGTCTAAACCTCACTTGATGCAGCTTCAAATAGGAGACAGTCAGAGGTATGTTTCCTTATCTTCTGCCAAGTTCTCATTACATTTCCTCTCCTAAATTACTTCAGGCAATCTATTTCATACACATTTTTGTGTGTGCTTTTAGTCTTGATATGTCGTGTTCTTAGGGTACATCCTGAATTTCAGAAGGCCCTCTCAGGAGTGTGAATGCTGGCTTTGTCCAAGCATAGTGGTATACAGGACTGGCGTCCCTTGGAGGATTTGTGCCATTACTTCAGAAAGGTAGCAGTTCTCTGTTCAATGTCTTCTTAGCTGTTAAACCAGAGAACTCACTGAAGTTCATGAATAAAATAGCAATTTTTGTGTAAGACTACATTTGCATCACATCTGCTATTCCTACTGACTTCTGTTTATGAAAGAGGACCATGGTCTATGAGTCTTGATTTGGCATCCTCATGCAATTTAAACCAGCCATATAACATTTTATTTTAATTAAAAATATTTTATATAAAATATAGCCATACATAAATATAAAAGATGTGCGTATATATCTACATACATACATACATACTCTATATCTTTTTTATTATCAAGGCTATTAGGCATGCTTATTATTTTTGTTAAAGCTTCAATCCTTGTGTTTAGTCACTCCTACACCCTTCTGCAGTGGCTAAATAAAAAATGTCTTATTTCGTTTTAAAAAAATAGAGGGGAAAAAGTTATCTCATTCCTGTAGGACCTTGTAGGTTGGTTGGATTTCAGTGCCAAATTACTTTTTTTTTTGTTAGCTAACATGGAAACATTTTTATTTGGCAGTGGGTTGACTGAGACTCTGGCTTTGCTGAGGGAATTAGCAGTGCAAATTCAATTGCCATGAACATTAATCTCAGCTGCTTTTCTCCCTGCAAGACAACAGGGTATTTCATGTTTGACACTAGCACCAAATGGATGAAAGAATTAAACCTATGCTAACAAAGAAGCAACGTAGACTGAATCTATACTGGTAAATTAAGTGCAACCAGGAATATTGACAAATACTGACACTAGAGGACACAGACCAGCCTGTGTCTGTGCTGGTAAACTGGCTCACCATCTGAAAGTAGATGGCCCTGTGCAAGCAATCTTTTGGGATTTGTCCTTGAAATGCTCTACCTAGCAAATCATGCCACAAATTACTTAGAGATAATGTTAGCAGCAACACCAAATTTAGGTCGGGAAGCAACCCTATAGTTTTCTAACATAAATGATTGTGTTGTAGGGCCTGAAAATGCTTAAGGGTATTGACTTTGTCAAAATGTTGTATCTTCTGACCAGTACACAGCTTAAATCTTCAGTTAATGGGCAGTGTATGGAGAATTTAAGTCATTTTTCCAAAGCCATTTACCTAGACTTCTTGCACTGCATTGCATAACTGTTTGCAAAGAATCAATGCAGCCAGCACGGGAATACCATTGCATCACAAAATCTATTCATGGTTAGGCGGTTCATTTTGCTTATCCATCTGAAAAGCTGAAACACCCAGAGTTCAGAAAGTTTGTGTGAAAGACAAGTAGTTACTAATGCATATCTTCATGAGCTGTGTTGAGGGTCATGTAACTTGCCATGCTTCCGCTGCAGTATGAATACTTGGCATTACTGGAGCACCCTTACAAAACAACACGTTTCCCCTGGCCTCCAGAGAAAATTGCTGTTCTGTGTTACCCTCTCCCCTACAGCCAGTATATCCCCAGAAGCTTATCTCCATGATATATTTGTTGAATGAGTGAAAAAAAGACTAAAAATTAAAGGAATGTGCTTCTGATTCATTCCTTCATCATACTGCTGCATACTCATAAACCCAGAGGTCAAAAAAGGACCCATTTTACTCTACATATATATAATTGAGAAGAACTTAGTGCAGACGGCAGCACATACTCTCTTCATCCCCATAGGGAATAAGCGACTGAAGCAAATTCGATGTGGGCACAGGAACGAATGCTCACAAACTCACCTTTATTGAATTTGGGCAGCAAACAGTGTACTTCTGCTCCAACAAAACAGTGAGGTTCAAAGACAG
>NW_010173999.1:102748-106496 GCF_000695765.1 Mesitornis unicolor
TCAGCAGGAGTACTGGGACAACTTCTTTCCAACCCTGAATAGTTTCTAAGCAGAGTTTATTATTATTTCTAAATGATATTATTTGAAATGGTAGCAAGAGAGCATATACTAAGCAATCCACGGACCTCCAGTCATATGTTCCTGCTGGCAACCCAGAGATGAAAGGCTTGGAAACGTATCCCTGAATTGTTTGGATTGCTTGGCACCAAAGAGAATTCAACTGGGAAAGTCAAGAGTTTTACTAAATAGCTTTATGGCAAGCTCCTGGAAGGACTCAGCGGATGAAAACTCTGCTTCAGTCAGCAAACCGTACGGTTTAATGGGCATCACTTGAAAATCAAACTAGAAGTTAACCAAAAACAAAATAGGATGCCCTGACCGGGAATTCAACTCTGCCCCATAATAGTTTGGTATCATATCTACAGCTAACTTCTGCAGCTAAACTGCATGCCATATTTTACCCCTAACTCATATCTCAACATTTCTCCTCACTTCTGCATGGGTCTGTGAAAGTACAGTGAACTGAGGTTTGCAAAAGAAAAAAGTCTGCCTCTTGTTCTTTACAGTTCATGATTTTGGGGGAATATTTTTGGAGCTCTGTAAGATTTTTTTACTTCTAAAGTAACCACTTGGTAAAAGAAACCCAAACACTTTGCTTTCTAAAATCATACATTTCTCACTGCAAGGCCGCGTCACGCTACATGAAAGCGAGCCCTAGTAACATCAATTCATGAAAACTGCATGCAGAAAAAATAAAAAAGCATCAGCTTTAATTGTTGTTCTCCCTTTTGCCTGCACTCCCCACAGCTTGACATTTGTTAATGATTTTTCTTGACTGAGTAGTTCTTCTCTGAGGCAGTCTTGGAAGAGTTTCAGCTTTGTCCTCCACTGTGCCCACGCAACGACTCTTGGAGGTGCTTGGAGGAAAGCGCAGGGAGCTCTTCCAGAGGCAGAGAGGCTGATCCAGCTGGGCTGGACTCTGTAGCCAGACACTAGCTAAACCAAGATTTGCTTGTTGCAGGGATTCGCTTGGGAAGCAGCAGCAGAGACTGTTGTTTCTGAAAGGTTTGTGAGACATTTAGTTTCATTTCAATGACTAAAGTGTTTGTGGTATTTTTATGACCTTGGTTTCTGATCACTGGTTGGGACCTCAGATGTTCTTGGCTTCCACCTAAGCTGGCTACCTGAGTAGTCACAGCCTAGTTTCATCTGAAGGCACATTTCAAAAAAAAGTCCCTTGTGTGTGGTATGTTTTTTCGTTGGTTTTTTTTTGGTTTTTTTTTTTGTTTGTTTTTGTTTGGTTTGGTTTTTTCCCCTCATCCTCAGATATCACAGTGAGAAAGGAGTTCTCGCTGGTTATGCCAAAGAAAGCTTTATTCATTATGTCACCGTAATCCTCCACAAGCTGAACAGTGTGCCTTGTGGGTGTAAAAGAAGATTAGTACTCACTATGAAGGAAATGGAGACAGAAAGGAGGTTTATTTCTTAAAGACTTTTTGTATGGTTTTGTGTTTTACCTTCTTGACGCACTTGAAGTTAGTTCAAACAATTTGTGAGAGGTAACTTTCCTTGAGATATTGTATTTGTGGCCCAGCTCATAAACAGATAGTTTGCCTGTTATTTCATAGTGAAATACTCCTGTTTTACAATATTTTAACTCATAGGGCATGAAATTACCTGTTATTTGTCTTCAGCAGTATTTCAGTCAAGTCTGGACAATTCAGCTCTACAGCCAAGAGAAAAGCACAAAAGTGCTCTCCTCAAATAGCAGCAGCAAGTTTCAGTGTCAAAGCTCTGAAATGAGATTCAGTGCATGGGCAAATCTGTCTTTGCTTTACTTCGTAGGAAGTATTTGTGACTTGGTAATCCATTTGCTTTGTGATCCTTAACTGAAATGAAACAGACCATGCAACCCACAAGCTGCCTTTTTTATTTGCATGCCCTCTCAGTTTTGCATTGAGGAAACATTACTTTGTCACTAGAAGAGCTCGTGACATGTGTCGTGTGCTGCCCTGACTGATACATCTGTAATAAATGTGTGTCTAATCTTTGCACCAACAGCTGATTACAATTGATTCCCTTATCATGAGGGATTTGTCAGCCTTTTGAATCCCTAGCCGGCAGGAGTCCGTGAATGATGAATCACAGTGGCTGTCCATGTCTGATTCAAAGACATTGACACACATGCTCATTTTCTGAGAAAAGTAGATTTTTATGGGACACTGAATCCTATTACCTTGGTGTCCTTCAGTCTTGTGATAGACATGATCAAGCACCCTTTTGACATACGGTTCAGATTCAAAGTGCAGCACAGATACTCCTGCTGCATATTTTACTGCCCCAGGCTTGGAAAACTGATGCAAGAATGAAACCAAAGTGCACCTCTGAATGTGTCTTGCTGTGGCTTCTGCTGGCTGCTCAGCCCCGTCCAGATGGACTTGAGCAGAAGGTATGTGCAACTGTGCTCACCTGGGAGTGCCACCTGTGCTGGTATTTCTTCTCTTCTCCCACTATGAGTAAAAAAGAGAGCTTGATCTGTGATTAGATATCTTAATTGTCTTCACAATGCCTGTCCAGGTGAGGCTGGTCTTGAAATGGAGAGTGTTGTAGATACTCAAGTGTCTAGACCAGGCAAGCTGCATGCTCCTTACAGCACCTGCAGCCTGAATTCCCTAAGTATCTAGTGAGTACCTCACAGGGATGATATGGAGATTGGGAACTGGAGAAGGGCATTTCCACATATCAACATCCTCAGGCGCAGCTTCACCCCCTTGGCAGCTCTGCTGCTCACACAACAACTATATCCAGCCTTGAGGTCACAGGGATACCTGCTTGCTAGACTGGAGCCTGCTGTATTAACTCCAGTTGCTTATTTATGTCAGTGCCAGGTGCTGACTTTGCCTTCCACGGGTATGGGACCCCAATTTTGTTTTATAACCAATGGCTTTCAATATCCCACCTACAATTTTGCCCACATTAAATTACTAGGTTGTAATGAGTGTAAGCCATGCAGTTTGTTTCTAAGCTGACCATGCAAGTGGGCTCCTGGTCTCTAGCTGTTCCTCTCCACTGCAGCTGAGGTGTGGAAGATGAGCTGATGCACCCACGGTTTACACTGACAGAAGTGTCAGGAGCACTGCCAAGTCCAGTGGTTCTGCTATAGTTGTAACTGTGTGATACACACCCAAAACGCAGAAATACAATGCTGCAGGCATAGCTATGCAGTCTCAAAATTGCGCCTATTAAGGGTGAGACTGCCGTGAACTCAACAGGAAACTGAAGAGTACAACCACTTCCAGAAACAAAACCTGCCCCTTTTTCTTGAAATGTCGTTTTTTTCGAAGCATGGGATGAATGAGGATTAAATGGTGATGTTTCTTTAATGACACGTCAAATGATCTTAAGCAACACTGAGAGGCTGCCTGCATGTTCGGGCATTACTTTGAATGTTTGGTAAGAACAGCTTATAGAAGGTCTTTCCAGGCATTTGCACAAACAAAGCTCCATTAGATTGCATACCAAACTGAAGCCTCCATTTGGTGAGCAAAGCAAGGAGAATTTAGAGGGATCAGAGAAGCTGTGATTGGTGGGGGGGAGAGGATATTGAAAGAAAGGATGAGAACTTATTTCTTCTTCACTTCCTATTGCATTGCTCCCTAAGTGCCAGTTCCTCCGAATGGGTTGTAAGTATCACTCCATAAAAGGCTAAACTTAGAGACAGTGACTGTGCGAGCTGAGGATCGGGAGA
>NW_010173999.1:106527-114566 GCF_000695765.1 Mesitornis unicolor
GAGAACATGGGGCCAACCTGATCACAGCGTCTGATTTCAGAGGTATCACGTCATCTCTTGGATTTCCTTGAACTGAATTTTCCTTGAACTGATTCTCATCTGAACCTGAGTGCATCAGCTGAAAACCCCCTTCCTGTCTTGGTGATGGCATTTCTAGAGATGAAGAATCCAGTATACAACATGAAATATTGTTTCCATTGGTTAGTTCTCTTCACTATGAAAAACGTTTTTATTTTCTGTAGGTCACTCATATCTGGCTTTAATTTTGAGACACTGAGTTTTGTTTGTCTTCATGAGCTATGCTACTATAAAATTTACATTTTCCCGGTACACATTTTTTAGCCCACGGGTCTGCCTTTTATTTTTTTTTTATAAGAAAGCTAGACTGAGTTCTTGAACTGTTTCAGTTGAAAAGTTTGGGGTATTTTTTTTCTATCTATAATTACAGTTCTTCTGTAAAGTCTTTCCTAGAAAGCTGGACAGAACTGATACACTTTTCTGCCATTACTATGATCATTTGCTGCACGAGAAGCTGTACCTACATGGTCCTGCCAAGACTGGGTGTGCATCCCACTGTAACAGTATCCCACTTGCCTTAGCTGAGGGCTTGACTGTGGTCCATACCTATGGTGATCCATACAGTACAAAATGTACTAGCACTCACCACCATCTCTTCACTTGATTTGGTCATGGATAACGTTCATGTCAGGATCCACATGTTCGAAAGTATTCTCCAAACCGCCTCTCCTTTAGACATAGCCACTGCACTTAAGAAACCTAGGACAGTGCTGTGCTTCATGCTGTACAAATGCTGACTGTGACCAGGGATAAACCAAAGAGACAAGAGATGGCAGCATTGCTAGCATGGCAGGTGATGGTGTCACTGAAGAAGCCAGGTCACAACAGGAGCTGGACCTTTCCCCAGCTGTTTGGCAGACGATACAGTGGAGGAAAACTTCATGGTGGAACATGATGTAAGGTAGAAAAGAAAACACAGGAGTGTTTATGGGGAGTTGTTCCTAGAAGTGAGGTGTGGAAGAAAGTGCATCTTCAAGCTTTAGCATTAGGAGGTAATGGGGGCAAGTACAGAGAGGCAGCCACAGGCAAGGGTTGTGCTTTCAAGGTGGAGTGAGGGAAAGGCTGGGCTGGAGACAGGCTGCAGAGGACTGTGGGATCTGACTTGATTCTTTGACAGTAAGACATCTGACTTGAAGATAGCAGTGGTCCTAAGGGGTGAGAAGCCTGGTGCTCTCGAAACTCTAAGTAGAGAGGTCACATCACCTTTCAATTTTTATTTTTGGTGTTCTCTGAGCTACATAGCCAAAGATTACATTAGCTATCTGGTCAAACGTCATACTATGACATTATACACAGCTATATCTGCTAGAAAGAAACATCTTCATTATTGAAGTTTCCTCTTTCCTAGCCTATATTTTTTTCCCCAGGCTTTATGGTTGAGACAACTATGTTGTCTCATATTCAGGGCTTATGGCGTCCAACTTACCATATGGCTCTCTATCTGTTATCTGTCCTCTCTGTTATCCTCCTTGATGATTAT
Organism: Mesitornis unicolor; assembly: GCF_000695765.1. Lineage (NCBI taxonomy): Eukaryota > Metazoa > Chordata > Aves > Mesitornithiformes > Mesitornithidae > Mesitornis > Mesitornis unicolor. The sequence goes on from NW_010173999.1 coordinate 108,086, forward strand.
CAGCTCTCAGAAATATTCCACAAGGCTGAGTTTTATGCATGAGACTTGTTTCCTTCTTCAGAGAGAAACACAAAAAGGACTACAAGGTGGCAGCCACAAGCACTGTGAGCAGTCTGTTGCCTAACACTGGCTATGAGGGCCTAGTGGCAGAAATGTCAGTGTTGGGCCATATCTGCTGCCATTTTCCAGATGCCTGTATGGCACAACTTCAGCAGGCCTCTCACATTCTGGGGCTCTCTCTAAGCTTACACAACCTGTGGGAGCTGCTCCTGAGACTGTTGTTTGCGATAGTTCATCAGAGTTACTAGACAGAGCAGGCATGAAACTCAAATCAGAGATGCTAAGGAGGCTACTTTCCTCATTAATGGGCTCCTAGAAGGGTGTTAATGTCAAAGAAGACCTGTTGCTCTTAGCATTCATCTTGAAAACAAGTTTTTGTGCAGAAAAGCAGACAAAGGCTTCAGAGGAGAACCTGGAGAGAGACACCTCTATGTTTCTACATTAGCAGAAACAGATCTCATGAGTTATGTCCATACTGCTGTGCAGCAGTTGGTGTAGGGTGAGCTCAGCACCAAAGTAGCTGACCATCCACAGGACCCGTACCACAGCTCTAGCAGGTGCCCTGTTTGCTTTCTCTCTACAGACCTGTGCCATCAGCTCTGGGGAACTCTGTGTAGGTGAGATGCTTGCCATGCCTTTGATGCCTCTTCAGTCTTAGCTTCCAACATCTTCCAGAACAGAGAGGAGTTAGTTTCACAAGTATTTCTGAGTAGTAGTTGTGTTTGGTCCTAGTTTGTTTCATTTCAGGACTGGGATATGTTTTCCAAGCTGATTAACTTTCAAAAGATGGAAAACGCTTAAAAAGTTTGCAGTGGTGAATATACCCTTGTCTTTGCACCCAAATCTAACTAGTTTTTCTGTTGGTAATGTTCTGTGTATTGTGACTGAAGTAATGGATAATAATTTGATTTCTTTATGATTCCACCTGAAATTTCAAAGACGATAACAACAATAATAAAATAATCATGAACCTGATTCACAAAGCTGAAAAGCAGATTTAGTACTCTCCAGATCTAAGAAGAAAAAACAATTAAAATTCCCCTGCTAGTCATCTGTTGAGATTTTCTTGTGAATTGCTACACAGTTGCTTGTTTTCATTTAAATAAGCAAACAACCAAAGAACAGACTACTTCCCTAAATTAGGTTTATCAGTGTTTGTTTGTCTTTCTCCATAGAAATTCAAGCCTTGTCCAGATGTGGAGCCTGTAACAATGACTGATACTGTATCATGAGAGATGAGGAAGATGAACACAGCTGAGGAACATATATGCTGTCAGGACTTTCTTGGTTTGGGCCACACTGCCTCGGTTTTATTTGTCTCTTCCATCAATATGAAAGCCAATCTGCATTAGAACTGAAGACATGATGATGCAAGTAGGTTTTTTCCCATAAATATGTCATGTTAAAATGTAAGACAAACTGCTTTGTACACTGCATGCACAAACACCCCATCTCCAGCAACGGAAATATCTAAAAATCTTTATCTTGATTTTCATGTACTCCTAAGTAATTGAAATGAAAGGATGATCAAGATCTGACATTCTTTGTTTAAAACACTAGAATTAAAATTTTTTTTTGTTTTAATGTTTTTTTCCCCCACCCCCAAATACACAATTTATTTTTGATCAGTTAAAATATTTCATTCATAAAGTATGTGATGTTTTGTTTTCAGTTCTCGTTTTAGGCAAAACTGGGGAGAGACAGAAATACTGAAATGAAAAAGCAGATCCTTCAGTAGAACATTTTGAAACATAAGACTTAGTTTTTGCCCCCCTACGTTTTTGGTTTTTGTTTTGCTTTTTTTCCCCCCCCCGGCTGAAACAGTGATCAGTCTGGCAAAAACCGAATAATCTCAACTGGCTTCTACTTGCTTTTTTTTTGGCAGATGAAAGTATTTAACTGAGAAAAAACTTGTGCTCACAAAACATCTTACCTGAGAGTGCTAGCCGGGATTGGCTGCATTTAAACACACCTAAACTTCAGAACCTAATACTACAGGTAAGAACCAAGAGAAAGTAACCTTAAAACAATTTAAAAACTTAAAATGTTATAATTAACTTCTACTTGTGATGCTGTTTTATCTCCAGCAGTGTTTTCCTTATGCTGACACACATGGTTACTCAAGAGCTCAGCACTTGCTCCTGACATGCAGGCCTGCCACAGCCAAAATAGTAGGGACATTTACAATACAATGATGTAACCTTCTACTGCATTTTGTAAATGTGGTTGCATGTTGCAACCTTCCTTGGTTTTTAATAGTAAAGCAGCAATGTTTAGCTCAGAGTCTATGCTGCAACATTAAAACTCTTTCCTAGCAGCTCAGCTGCTATTTCGTAACTTAGTGGAGAACTCTGTGTTCACAGAATTATCATCCATGACTTAATCCGGATACAACTTTCTGTTCCTCTATTTTTGCAAACAGAGCTGACCAGCACTGCTCCTCTTCTTCTGCAATGGATGGTGGCTTCATGGAGAACCCTGAAAGCAAAGGGAGCCATCGTTTCCCCAGGGCACCAAGGACTGTCCCATCCATGGCCAAAATCTTGTGCGTCCCACAGAGACAGAATAGGGGAAAGCATCTACAAGGACACTTTACGTGCATCTTCATGCTGCCTCTGTGCTCCTATTCCAGGGCCAAGAGGAAAGCTGGAGCTATTTTAACTTAGGGCTTGTCTAGATGGGAAAATTAATCAACAGAGCAACAGTGCAGTGGTCCCCTATGCCTTCCCCTGTCTTGGTTTATCCCAGTCTGGGAGCAGAGTTACTCCAGAATGCAAATCCCACTTGGTATTCAAGCCCTGTTTTAAGAGATAATTGTTCCTCCTCCTGCAGACAGACCCATGCTCCTTGGAGAGCTCTGGGAGCATGCAGCAGCTGAAGGCAATGCCTCCCCCTCTCTTCCTTTCATGCAGGGACCAGCAGGAGCGAGCTGGGGCAGGGAGCTTGGAGCTCAGCAGGGAGAGGAGGGGACAGCCATGAGGGAATGATAATGTGCTCTGGGTATTTCCTGGATTGTGGTGCTGGAGCTGCTCTGATTTATAGCCGGGCCAAAGAAGCCTGCTAAGAAGCGGCTCTCCTATTTCTCTTACCACCCACACACAGCGACAAGGAACAATAAGGATCTTGACCCACTTTCCCTCACATTCTTGGCCCCTTCTATGAGGTCTGAAAGTGGGGGAAAAAAGCGTTGTAAGAAAAAAGAAGTCAAGTAGCGGTGGCCGGGTCAGGGAAAGTCTTTGTCGGGCTGTCGTGACAAGGCAGAAGCCCTGTTCCCCTTTTTTTTTCCTACCTTGCTTTAGCATTTGCAGACCTCCACTGGCTGGGTGGAAGAGTCCAGGCTAGCCTGGTGACTTAAAACCGAAGTAAAACAAGGGCCCCTATGAGCTACTTGAGAACTGACTGTCTGCATAGACCTCTTATGGGCCCAGGAGTTGCTGAGTTTGTTGGTAGACCTCTCCTGCCTTGCAGACATGGCTCCTCACCAGGGGCCTCTGGTGCAACCCCTCACTCAGAGCAGGGCCAGCTCAGATGTTACATTAGGAGACAAACCTGCTGATGATAATCAAGCATTGCTAGGGAGAGCTAGACACTGTAGGTATTTGGTGATACCACAGGGTGAAAGAGGAGGTAAAATGAAAATTGGACAAACCCTTTTGGGCTGTGTCAGTATCATAAACAGCTTCTGCAGGTCTCCTGCAGCTCCATTAGTGAGAAGTCAATCCCTACAGTGAAAAAAAACCTGTAGAAATGCAGTTGCAATTACCAGTTCCTTGTCTGAGCAATGTTTAAACTCTGTTTCTGGAGGGCACCTTATGGAAAGAGCTGGGAGAGTTTCCACCCAACACCACCTCTGCTGCTGCTGCAGGGACTTGCAAGAGCCACAGAATCTCACTAAAACCCCATTTCAGCTGGATCCTCTGCAAATCCCTCTCAAGTGGAGGGAAACGCAGGGACAGTAATTGGCATGTAGCAGCAGCTCGGCTGTGCTAATGACTGAGAATACTGGGGGAGATATTAAGGGGCCACCATTAAGGTACTACTAATAATTTTCAGAATAATTTCCATTCCTATTCTTCCCTGATGGTCTGAAACTGCTGTGGGTCCTTTTAAAGCCATTCTGCCTGCAAATAGTTTATTGCTTATTTGATAGGTTGCTTAGGGATAGCTAGGCAGCTTGTGTGGTTTCTTCCCCCCCTCCCTTCAAATAGTGAGAGCATTTTAATATTTCTTGGAGAAAAATGGATGTAATAAAATATGAACATCTTGGGCTCAATCACACTGTAGTGGAAAGCTCTGCCCTATGAGGCTGCTTTGCGCTGACTTTTCTAGTTGCTACGCTCTGCAGAGAGCTGGCAGCACCACCAGCTCCAGCTTCTGGTAAACATCATCTTGCTTCAGCTAGTGGAAAGGTTCACTCATGTGGGAAGGGAAGATGGAGCGTGTACAGCCTGTGGTCTCCACTGATGGTTTTTTTCAAATGAGTCATTGTGTATGACTGACCTGGGTAAAGTCACGCACCGATAGCCAAAATTGCCCAAGCACTGCGATTGCCACTAACAAGTGTCATTTTGGTCTGTGGTCTTCAAGGTTTGCCAAACACACAGGCGATAGCGACACAACCACTGAGAAGTAGCTGTACTGACCCACTGCAGAAGTGTGGTGCAGCCAGCACCACGAGACCAGCATTTGGCTGAGGACTCGTAAGGTCTGCACAAGGCTTCTCCAAGGGTAATGGCAAATCCCCATTTCTGAGCTGCTTGAGGCTGGAGCAGGCAGAGAAATGGGGAGGTCTGTGCAGGCACTGGCCTCTCTGGCAGCTCTGGCTGCTCCTTGCAGGCAGGAATCTCCTTCCCTCGCAAAGCACGAGTCATGGGACAGGGACTAAACCTCGGCGTTGGGCTCTAGCTGGGGATTTTGGAGATTGCTTAAAAATGTGTAATGAAAAGTGTTCATGTGTATGAAAAAGAGAAGGGGGGATCTGTAAATTCTGGAAGGCGCTGCCTGTGGAAAAGATACATCTTGAGCCTTTGGATCCTGGCAAAGCTCCTTTTAGGAGCAAGTGGAATTTTCTCTGCATAATCAACAATGCCTATATTTGTTTAAAAGAGGAAAAAAAAAAAGTTGGGAAGCCAGCAGACGTAGAGTCCTGATGGGGAAGAAAAGAAGCGTTGTGCCCAGGACACTGGGGAAACTGTTCAAAACCAGTTCATCCTTATGCAGAAACTGTCCCCGCTGGCTCATCAGCAGCTAGGGCTGGCTGTGGGGTAGGCAGCACGCGAGACAGGAGGTTTGGGACCCGGTCCTGACTTCAGCAAGAGACGTGGGTTCTTGGCATCTCCTGGGGACTGGCACTCAAGATGGGGAAAAACGAACAAACAGGTCTGTTCAAAGGCATGTAGGAGGAATTATATTTCTTTTGGAAGAACTTCTCTTCCTCCGCAGGGCAGAAAGCACCCTGTAAGAGAACGAAAACTCCCTGTGAATGGGAGGAAGTTAAATGGAAGAACTGCATCTGCTAGGTTGCTCTTTGCCTTCTGTCAGAGAAAAAAAAAAGAATAAATAAGAAAGAAGATCTATTTGATTCATCAGACCAAAGAGAGGCAGAGTAAGGGGGAACAGGTCTCTTTAGCCTAAAAATCAGCTGAAGGAGAGGGAGGATCCTGGTCTCTGAACCTGAAACTGAGCTTTAATCTGCACCCGTTTCATGAAAAATACTTTCCTCCCTTTCTGCAGTTTGCTCAGAGGGCCAAGGTGGGAGCCAGGTGCTGCAAGTCATCCTGCAGCAGAGCCATCCCACCCCCGACCTCGCTGCGCAGGCAAGCGAGCTGTGTATGAAGCAGAGTGGGAGCCATTGCTCCACTACCATCTCCCTTGGTCACACTTCAGAAGGGTAAGCCCTGTGCCCTTTTTCTGGGGAAAGGAAGGATCTGACTACCAGCTTTCCAGAGGGACTGCAGGTTTTAGTCCCTTTGTGTGTTGCCTTCAGTTCCGCGTGCGTGTGCCTTGGATGGGACTAGGAGAGCAAGTTTAGCCAGCCCTGAGACACAGCAGTGGTGGTCTGGGAGGGATTCACCACTTGGTGTGATGGCTCCCTCCTTTTCCAAAACACATGCTTTTGGCTCAGCTAGCCCACCTTCCTCTAAGCTCTGGATTTCCCTCCACAGCCCCAGCACTGAAGGTGAAGTAATGCATAGACGAACCCGGGTTTTTTGAGGTTCTGCTCACAGTGAAAGAAAACAATGAATAAATAGTTTTTGGATATGCAACCTTCAGAGGAATTGTATCAGAACTTTTGCATTTGCACTGTCATTTTAGGTCATGATACAGAAAATCACGGCAAACCTCTTATATGAGTTTGGGCCATTTTGCTAGCTAACTAGAGGGCATCTGGGGAAAATATCTACCAAAGAACACACTCTTT
>NW_010173999.1:114597-132758 GCF_000695765.1 Mesitornis unicolor
AGGTATTTCATTATACTTGTTAGTCATTATATTTTGTTAATATGTATTTGTAAATGCCAGGAGATGTAGAGGCAGAAGGAAGAAAAACTGCAAGATCTGATGCTTCTTCCCCAAACCACAGAATTATCTTAAAACTCTGCTATTCATAAATGAGATCTATCACTTGAAAAATCTTAATTTGCACAGGGCAAATTATGCTGTCACTGGCCAACCTGCTTTATTTATTTTTAATAACTTCCCATATTGTGAGGTTTGACTACACATCACATGGTGTACATTCCAAATGAGATATTAGATAACTTTCTCAAAGATCGTGCACCCTGGGCTGATTTTTTCCTCCTTCTTGCTTACAGGGATGTCTTTTATTCCCTCTTTAGTTCTTTGGGCATTCACATGTCTAGCATATGAAGCACTGCTGCAGTCACATGGCTGTGTGAACACAGAAGGTTCAGCTACTGCTCTGCTTTGCACTGAGAAGAAGAGAAACATGAGATGAAAGATAAACTGTGGTGACTGAGATCTGGCAATTCTTTATTCTGACAAAATTTGGACTGTCCTTGGAGAGGGCATCCAAAAGGTTTTCCACTAGTGCTATGATTATGTAAATAGGTTTTTAGTTCTTGCTTTCTTTTCAATTCCAGGAGTCTTTTTTAGCAAGAATATGAGATGTTCCAATGTCTGGTTGACATTTATAGAGTACCGTAGTTTCAGTACACTTTACTGAACCCTCTTGAGGGACAGATGCTGTGTTTACATACCATACAAGCTGTGGCTGATCTTGTTCATTGCCAGGTGTGGTCCTGCATCACAAGAGTGCTGGTGCACAACCTACACATGGAGAGGGAAAACTCAGAAGAAATTCAGCAGAACACCACCTTGGTGCTGCTAGCTGCATGCACAAGGGTGAGTGAAAGAGTTTTTTACTAGAATAGCAGCAGCCCTGTCAGAGAGGCTCGGTCTTGAAGTACTTTGCCTGGGGCCACCCAGAAACCTGTGGAAGAGCTGGGAACTGAAAATAGAAGAAGGGCTGAATCCTGCGGCAGCCCTCTTGGTCCTTAGCATAGCATCCTTGACTCTGACCAGGGTCAGAAATCCTAGGCTGATGAAAGGACAGTGAAACCTCCAGGTTTGCAGATGATACTAAGTACTTTGAGTACTCAAATGCCACATTGCTGGTAAGGAACTGTAGAAGGACCTCAACACAGTGCAAGTTGACAAAAAGGGGGCAGATGAGCATCAGTGTATGTTAATTTAAAATAATACACCCAAGAAAAAATGACCCAAATAGGGTGTATGTGATGCTAAAATCGGAAGTGGTGGTTACCAGGAAATTTATTTCAGTCATCACTGACAATTTCTCTGAAATTGTCAGCTCAGTGTGCACTGACTGTCAAAAAGCCAAAAAAATGTAAAGTACCATGAGTAAGGGTATTGAGAAGAGAGCTTTGTTTTGCTGCTGAGCAAAACCTTGGTGTACACTTACTTCAGATCCTGGATGAGCTGCTGGTCTCCAATGCTTGAGGACAAATCAACAGAGTTGCCAAGGGGCCTCCTTATGGGTTGGACAAGGCAAGAAGTCCTAAATTCAGTTGTAAAAGAAATGGGCAGGGTGTCCCCTCAACAGGCTGAACACCACAGAGGGGTGCTGGGAATCACATGAGGAATGGTCCAGCAAAGAGTGGCCAGGTTTACTCCATATTCCTCCCACTGATGGAGATAGATATAGTACTGGGCTAAGTGATTCATCATTTGCCCCATTTCTCATGCTCCTACCCTCTACTTGATGGCGGCCAACATCTGGGACCTAAGGCAAGTGTAAGAGTAGGGTGCAGCAGACAGATGTTTCCCAGAATAGCTTCTTGGACATCGAGTATTTGTGGCTCACAGCTTTTCCAGTCCAGAGGTGTTGTTTTGCTTAGGATGGGACTCTACTTCATTTTAAAATTAAAAAAAAAAAATTAAAGCAAAGAAGGCTTTGAAGTCAAACTTTGTTATTAGAGGTGCCATGCCAACTGTGGGGAGGTGCCAACTGCAAGACTTTATTTTGACTGCTGTCTCATGAGGAAAGCTGGCAGCTGGAAGGGCAGGGAGGCATGTCCTGAAGAAGATGAAGAATTTAGCCAGACTGCTTTCAACACCCTCTTTGATGGTGGGTGGCTGAGAAAACAGTGGTGTTTTCTGTGTGTCCTGTGACAAAATATGCTTTAATAATTGTCTTCTGGGTCACATTGGGTTACAGCTTGTACCGCTGCATTGACCCAACCCATCGCAGGTTGGACTTCTGAAAGACACAGTAGCACGGGTTGCTCATATCAGGATGCTTTGTTGCTTCTGCTATCATTAAATTCCCCTTTTTTTCTGCTGAGAGAGGAAAACAAACAACTTCCCTTTAGTCTCTAGGTTGAAGCCAACACTGATCACACACACAAAAGGCAACTAAGCTTTCAGACTAAATGAAAAAACATTGTGTTCAGGGAAAACAGATTGAAAATGAAACTTGTGCAGATTGAGAGGATGATTAGGGCTCTGCAGCCACAGCCCAAGAAAGACACCCACAGAAAAACACATTAATCATGACAGACTATATATTATTTCCTGCAAAATAAGGTATCTTCCCTCATTAGGATCACAGCTCAGAGGCAGGTAAATTGTAGCACTACCATTTTAGGTGTTACCCAAAGCCCAGGAAAGCTTGTCTCTCTGAGTTGGTTTTGGGGTTCTGTTTTGTTTTTTCTTTCTGCCAAGTTCTGGCTCAGCTCAGGGGCTCACGGCTCTCTTTGCATCCTTATATCCTCTTTAGCAATAGTGTGAGACCAATGGCCTGTGGGCCAGCACCCACTGAGACACATCTAGGCCTGCAGCAGTGGTTGACACGAAGGGAGGGAAGATGTGGGAAGCTTCCTTCTCTTCATAGGGACAACGAAAAATTAAGACTGAAATACAGTGCCTGCAACTCTTTAGAGAAGACCAGGGCCGTGCTGCCAGTCTACATGGCTAAGCTTCCAGCTCCATCCATTTAGAAAGGCACATTCTCAAAAAACCCCACCTTTTTTATCCAAATGTTTAACATGCTTCCAAACGTGGCTGACAACAATGAAAGCAAGATCAAGATGTGGCCACATTTTGGTAGAAAGATGAGGAAGCCTAGGGGAAAGCACCATTTTTAATATTTACATTTTCTACTTTTAAAATATGTCCTTAAGAGCAAATGTTTTCTTATTTCCTGCTTTTCTGGAAGGTGGAGGGATGAAGAAGAGTATGAGCAAAAGATAGGACAGTAAGCCAACTTCTGTATGGGATAGGATCAAGAACAGTTTAAGCACAAGTAGTCCTAACATGCCTGTGTTTTTCCGTATGTTTACCCATCTCTTTATACACTGCTTTGCAACACAGTGCAGAACTGCTAGTTTTTTCTCAGAGGCACAGCACGAAGGCATTAACTTTGATTTATATCTAAACACAGACTAGTTGCATACATTTAGCTTGGTTCAAGACCACCACTGCTTATGAACTCCTGTATTTTTGTATTTTTTTTTTCAATCCTGCATAGGCTTAGTATGGACAAGGGTTGAATCATCAAAAACCAAAAAGGAACTCCTCAAACTTTCTGAATTAAAAAGCTCACACACTATATTCTTGTTCAAGAGGTTTTAATACTCATTTTTTAAAAACCTCTCGCACCATACAACATTTAAATGTACAGCAAGCTCAGATAAAAAATAAAGCTTTCTTACAAAGTACATTTTTCCAGTGATTTTTTTTCTTTGTTTCCTTTTTTTTTGCAGTAAAAATAGCTGCTACATAAATCTCTCCTGATCTTTGAAAAGGAGTCACAGTTATTTCCAAAAATAGAATTCATATTTTAATCATACAGAATAAACTGCAGGAAGAAGAGACAAGTCAACTGAAAAAATAAGGCTTGTATATAAACTTTTTTTTAAAGGACATGCATAGAAGTTGAAAAACATATGCCATTTATAAATGAGAAAAAGGTAACTTTATCCATATTAATATTTTCATTTTCAGTTACAGAATAAACCACAAACAGGCCCTTTACGTCCCAGAATATAATACTAGTTTTTGTAAAAATACCAAAATGCATGAAGAATTGCCAGCTTCAGTCTTGGCAAAATACTGAGGCAGCCCTCCCACCCCACCCCCCCATTTCATATCATAGGCATACCATATGCATGCATACTGAGCACTTACGTTGTCTCTTAGGCCAATTAAATATTTGCAGAAGGCTGTATACCTTAGACAAACATGGAAAAAAACCCCAACATTTGATAAGTTTACATTCGTCCTATTTAAAAACACACATACAATTAGCTTAATTTACACTATACAATAGTTGTTAAATAGGAACATTACAGAGTTTCAAAAAGGATCATAGAATATATACAAACTGAATATTGAAATGGTATGATTTTCTTTCCCTTCCTTAAAGGGTTTTCTTTTGTTAACAGTTGCTACATCTGGTTTTGGACAACAGAGTTTTTATGTACCTATGCAGCACATTTCTGGAGTAGTAATAATAACAATAATAATAAAAAAATGTCCTTTAGAACAAAACTAATATCGATTCTCCTTACTGCTCATTTAAAATAAATTAGTTCTTTTTTTTTGTTTGTTTTTGTTTGGTTTTTTTTTTAAATACATTGCATGATATAAGATGTAAGCAAGAACTATGGTATTTTAAAATATCTGAGCAATAGTTCTGCTGCTTCACTGGTTTCTCATCCAACCTTTGGTTTTTAAAGCCAACCCATTATTTTATGGCAGTGTGAGTAGCCAAAACCATTTATGCGGCAGTACAGGTAGTCGAAATGCTTAACCCGAGAGCATTTCCACGTCTTCGTGACAGAGTGAGGGTCTGTGCTGACTTCCACGCTGCTCAAATGCCTGACATGGCAACACCCGAAGCCACTGATGAAATAAGGCCACTTCCTTCCAGCTCTCTCTGGTTACAAAATTGGTTAAGGTCCTTATTTCCCAACAGTTGCACTCATCTGGACAGGCAGAACTGACTGCAGACGGTTCCCAGACACAGTCCCAACACGTGATCGTTGCCCCTGCAGCATCACATCCTTGGGCTCCTCAGTCCTCTGTGTCGGGCTGCACTCCCAGCATTGCGTGCAGCTCCTCCGCCGTGTACCCCAGCAGGTTCTGCAGGTCACACACGAAGCGATACACGTAGCGTTTCCCTGAAGTCTTGTGGATGATGTTCTTGTCATAATAGTAGCGTAGGCCTCGGCTGAGCTTCTCATAGTTCATTTTTGGCTTGTTTTTCCTCCTTCCCCACCTCCGTGCCACCTGCCAGTCCAAAAAGAAAGTGAAGTGTAAAGCATTTGTTCAAGTCATGTTCTTCTAGCTGGTGGCTGATAAACATAGTTATTAAAACCCTTTCTCAGTCAGAGCATTTTATTTGCTTCAGATGTCCCAAATTTAGATCAGAGTTAGTGACTGACCCTTCAGCTGAACACGCTCCAAGACTATTATCGGCAGCAGCTTCATGAGAAAGTGGCTGATAGCAAATATCAGTGAAAAGGATACCCATTTGTAGGGGATGGGCCAAAATGCATTTAAGTAGATCAAGTTTATGGGAAATACAGTCTCCTCTCTCAAGAGGACACCATTTCAGCATTAATTTGCTACTGTGCAGTATGGGATAGCTCTTTAAATGGAAGTTGAATTACATGAAGTTCCTTGGAGTTAATGATTCCACTCTACCTTTTTTTTTTTTTAAATAAAGTCTTCAGTGGACATTATATCATGTCTGTTAACATGACAACTTTCCTACTGATAAAAAGTATCAGAAAATGAAAATTCTATTTATTTTTAATCACTACAGCTGTAAGTTCCCAAAATGTTTTAAAAGCAGCACTACCCTGCTTGCTGTGTATATAAAAGAACAGCAATATGTGGAGTGCATTTTCCCCTTCATGAATCCTACGCATTGTTGATTCAACTACATTCGTTAAGCTACACAGCATTACACTGTCAAAAGAACTAATATTGTACACTACCTTTAAATTTCAAGCTATACAATGTATTATCCTAACTACAAGCAAATGCTGATATCCCTAAGTGGGAGGAGAGGGGGGAGCATCCCACAGCAATCCTGACTGTATGATAAAAGATTTACAGATGAAGAGATTTCAGCCACTGTCTGGTCTTGTTAATGCTTTATATTCAAGACCAGACCCACAGATGGCAGAATACAGACCCTAAATCTTTTTGTTCATCACAATTAGCCACATACCTCATCTGGGTCAGCAAGTTTAAATTCCCATCCATCTCCAGTCCAACTAATGAATGACTGACAGGACTTGTCTGTCAGTAACTCCAGAAGGAATTGCCACAGCTGGATAGGTCCACTGCCTGTTACGAGAGAGGGGGTGGGAAAAACCAACAATTAGTACTTCTGCAAGCTCTTACCATAACCAATGTATGTCACCATACTCGTATCACAAGATAAATTTTGTAATTACTCTGATTTACTTTTTTTTAATATTAGAAAGGAGTTTAAGTATTTTGTCTATAGTCACAAATCTGCTCATAAATATGTTAAAACTAAAACAAGTCAGTTTTCTCATGGAAACACAAGATTTGACACAAGCTGTCTTTCCCTTTCATATGGATCCTTTACCCCTCACTACTACATCCCATCAGCTGCATTTCAAGCTCCAGGGCTTGTCCTGCAGTCCTTGGCTTGGCAAACTTTCAAGAGAAAAAACAGATTTCAGCAAGGACTACAGGAACAAGGTCTTAACAGGCAAGCCAACACCTGTGGGAACTCCCAGCTGTGGGAGATTTTGTCCAAGTTTCCCTCTTTTGAAACAGATCAAAAAGCACATTTTATTTTTACACATGATGTACCTGTCTGTTCTTGCTTTAGATGGATGGTCCTATGAGATGTGCTTTAACATTTAAAATTGAGACTCTTCATGAGCAGTGGTTTCTGACTAAGTTGTAAGGCACACCTCACAACTATACAACTTTAACACCATAGCTACACATTTATAGCGAATATCGATGTTACACAAGAAGAGGAGTGACCATTTTGCTTCACTACTTACCAGTAAAGCCAGCTAGAATTGCTGCTGGTATAACTGGTTTCCCTTGCTCTACAGGATCACTTCGTTCTTGAATATAGTCTTTGAAAGACATAGTAGGTTTGCTCAGACAAAAGGACTGGCTACAGTCATCTTCAAAACTCTCATAAGATGGCACACGCTGTAAGTCCACTAATGACGACTGGCTGTTCCAGGATTGTAGCATCGAATCTGAGCTTTCGTAACTTTCTGCACCACTGTCACTAGATTCGTGTTCTCTAAGCTTACCTTTATAGAGGAAAAAAATTTTAAAAGGTTAGGTTTTTTCCCCTCCCACTTAATATAACTTGTATATATAAATTATGCAAAGGAGGAAAAGACATGCAGAATATGGCCTTGGACCCACGGTTATCATGCAGATAATGACTCACCAGAATTATCTATCAGCAGGTTCAGATTGCTTCTTGGGAAATCTTGATTTACTGCACAGTAGTTCACACCAACAGCATCTGCTTGAGTTTTTGGGAACAATGAAAACTCTTGTTCTGGACTGAGGAGATTCGCTCCTGTGGAAGTCTGACAGACGTCAGTCAGGAGACTGGGTTTGGGGTAGCTGAGGGCTTTAGAGTATCCAGGCATTTGCATACCATAGGAATTCTGATCTACATTTACAGCTGAAGAAAGAAATCAAAGAAAAAATTAGACGCTTGTCTCTGCAGTCCCTTAGATGACTACACTTCCAGCACCTCACTACAGCTGTGCCACAAAGAAGTAATCTTCCCTTGAAAATCTGACTAAGAGCGAGCGATAGATGATACTGACCTACTGGAAAGGCTACTGAAGACAGTGAGAAAATCTCCATCTAATGGGCTCTAAATCAAATTCTGTAAATCTCCTTCTATAACTTGCTGACCACAAATATGTCTATTGTTTGTTCTTCAAGGAAACTACAGGGCTACAGAAAAAGGTGGCAAAGCTTAAGTGGTTTTGAGTAGGGCCCTCATCTTAAGTGGTGTAATAAGGTTGAGCTGTAGACTGACTGTGACAGAGTGAAATACAACGCCAATCAAACAATCTGAAGGAGCTAGCACAGCATCCCACACACTTTCAAAAGCTCTATTACGCCTCCACAGTCTTGAAAAAGGCCTAAACGTAACTCCTGCTGCTTCCCAGTGATACTAGTTTTTGACGTGGTTTGCTAGAGGTGGGAGTGGTCATTCTGTTCCACAGATGTAGGCTTTGGCATACCAAAAGGAAATTTTGATTTTCTCAAAAAGTCTTTGCTCTTCAAAAGATCTCCGATATGAATTAGATTAAACATTAATCAAACATTAATCATTAATTAAACAACACTAGGAAAGAAGGCTGTAGCAATTGAAATCAAGTGTTCTCCTCAAGCACAATAACTGTTCTGTGCTTTTATTTTTTTATTTTTATACTGGGATCTGTGACATGCTTAGAATAAACTTGAGATGTAAACCCCCAAATTTCTTAAAATACTTACTTAAGGAATTATTATTGACCCAGTGAGGAACTGAGGTGAGATGGGAGTTCTCCACATACTGATCCTGTGTTTTCTCTTGGCTGTCTGGGGAGAGGAAAAAAAATAAAATAAAATTTGATTTTATAGTTTTAAAGATCTGACCTGTATGACACAAAAAGCTTCTGACTCTCTTGAGTATTTCAGACTCATCATTCACATAAATTCTACTAATGCATTCCACTGCAATCTCAATCTTGGGAAAAAAAAACCAAACAACAAACAAAACAAACCACATCAAAACACACAAACAACTTCCAATAGGCTTGAAAACCATCATACCAATTGAATTTTAACGTAAAACTTAGGAACAACAATAACTGCAATGTGTTTTTAAAGTCCAAGTCCTTAATGTATACAGCTACTGAACATTACATTCAAACCAATGGAACTCACAAGGCAGTGCATGTAGAGTTTTAACAATACCATCAGTCTTCACCTAAGACACCTCTAGGCATCTTTGACTTCTTTACATTTATTCACTAAATAACCTCAAGACACTACCTTAAAGGAACACAGAAAACTTGTGATAAGAAGTGAATAAATTTTGCCCAAATCTTGGTTATTTTTTTAAAAATGGGATATTACAGAAGCCTTATCCTAATCCCATTTATTTGGATGATTATTCCAAATACAACCTGACTGCAAAAGGTATTCAGCCTGAATGTAGAATAATTTCTGCGGATATCTGCATCTATTCTTTGCATAAAAAGGATGTATTAATAGCTCTGATAATGCTCTTATTAACCAAGTTTTAACGTACATTTTAAGTTTTCATATATAATAAAAGCCCTTCATAGTGAAACAAGTGTTGAAAGACTCCTGTTTCTGTCAGAAAAGCCTTAAAACAAAAGCTCTTTCTGGCTCTGTAACTACCTTTTATCATCTGTTCCAGGTGCTCCCACAGAATATCACCCACATAGTCAGGTGCCAGTTCTAGGAAACGCTCCTTGCCCAGGTTGCACAAGTCTTGGCCACTCATAAGAAACTGATGGAAGTTCACATTTGCCAAGCTGAACTCATTGGTAGCCCATGAAAGCCACTGGCAAACTTGCTGTTCAGTCCACAGCCAGGGATCTGCAAGACAGAAAGTACCCAGCATTTAGAGATAACTCCTGACCTTTGTCAAATAATCTTCATTAGAAGGCAGTGAATGAAAAAATGTGTTAAGCCAGGTTACTTAGCTCTAAATGAATTCAGAATGAATTTATTCTTGAAATAAAAAAAAAACAAACCAGCCAAACAAACAAAACACAAAGCACAAAAACAAACAGTCCTCTTTTCCTTCTGCATTCACTTGCAATCAGAGATGTCCTCAGCTTACTTGATTCTCTCTTATGCTGCCAAAGCATGAGCTCTCCATGCACCCATTTTTAATACCAGTAAGTCTGGTCTTTCCAAGTCAAGCTGTGCCAGATTCACATGGGATCCATTCTTGTATTTCCTAATGACATCATTCTTTCTCTTTTGAAAGAGCCGCTATTCAGCGTCCTCCTTAGCATTAAAAAAAGGAGCTTATAAATAGAAAACACTTACTATTTGGGATACCCAGCCGACACTGTTCCTTTGTGAAACCACTGAAAGTATCTTTCAAGGCCTGACTCATCACAGCCTTACTGCATGGGGTTAGCAGAGGCAATTCACAGTTGTTCGACTCTACAAGAAAGAAAAGGGGTGGAGAGGAAAAGAAAAAGATACGTTAACTTTTAGGGCAGTGAAAGGAGTGACAGGTTTTTGCTATGCTATCTGAAAAATAAGAAAGGGATGCTAGAAACTACATATTTCAAAACCAGAAACAAACAGCATAGATCCATTTTCTGATATATCTAGTCCTTAACTAAAATCTCTGTGCTACTGGTTTGATAAAATTGCATTATGTTAAATTACAGCTTTGCAGCTTTCCATGACCTAGATGCTCATTTACTCTTAGTAGTTACATGAAATGCCTTTGTTGCAATGAAATGTTTCTATTACTTTTTTTAAAGGAAATATGAAAGTTTGTTCCTACTTTCTCACCTATAGTTTGACCTCAGACTTTCTTATAACTCCCAGTAGTCTTCATTTAGTTTGAGAGCTAAGTAACTGATAGTAGGTTAGTGAAGGTCTGTATTTCAGACCTTCCCATGCATCTCAATCACCCAAGTACATGGTATGATAGATTACTAAATTGCCTGAACCAGTGTGACTGGTAACAAGCTGGTACCCAGTGCCTAAATAATGCATCAAAATCCAAAGTCAGCATCATCCTATGAAAGCATAAATTACTAATCTGCTTAACCGATTTTTAAATTTGCAAGTAGACTCCATTTGAAGGACAAATTCGACTTCCATTCAGCTTTTCTTATTGGGCAATTTTCACCAGAAGATGCCTCATTTTACTCTAAAAATTTTAGTTTCGGATTAGGAAACCTTTTACTGGTATTTTGTTTCTGATTGATGTCATTAAGTTACTGGTAATTTGTAGACAACTTAGCCAACTCACTACTGCATCCCTGAACATTTGAGAGCCTCCGAGAACTCACACACAGTGTGATTGTGTTTGAAGGAGCTCTGCCATGTTAGAGGCATATAACGGTAGCAGGGTATATGAAGGTGATGAACTTGGCAGACTTCTCAGTTCATGAAGCTGTGCTGCTCTTCTTGTTTTCCTAGACTATCTACAGGCTCCACTTGACCCAGTATGTGGAGCTCATTACCAGTCTGTGCTTAATTCCTGTTTTAACCACACCCATCCTCAATATCTGCTAGGACTTGCTTTGCTGACCAGAGACAGTGACTGATTAGAATCACATTAGAACAAAGGACTGGTGGTTTTCTGAGATTTGAAGCTTTTTTCCTTTCCCTAAGGGGAAAGAAAAGTAGCATCAGGTAAAATACCTACATTTTGGACAAAACTCCCTGGTTTGTTTATTTGGGGTGTTTTTGTTGTTGTTGTTGTTTCTTCTTCTTTGTTTGGTTTTTTTGTGTTTTGTTGTGTTTTAAGACAGATTTTAGGCAAAGATTTGTAGAGAACATTTAGTAGGTACTGTCCTACATACACACACACATACACAAAGGATCTCTAAATATCTCCACCCCTGTTTCTTAAGGTAAGGAGTAAAACAAACCCTAAGAGGGGGAAGTGAAAGGGAATAAAGACTTTGTGTTCTCAGATTTAACATCAGAGACTCAAGAAAAGAGCTTGCAGAATACCTGCAACATCTCAACCATAATTAAAATGTATGTTTAAATACACATAATAATATTTTCTTAATAAAAAATTAACCTCTGCTCTGCTTTAACACCTGACACTGTTTAACAAGTCTTCTTCCATGGACTGTCAGTTTATTAGGCTACTGAATCCCAGCTCTCATTCCTTCTCAGTACAGAGAACAGCAGCTATCAGCAGAGCAACTCACAGGGATACAATCAAGTATGGACTCGTAGTCTGTGTGCTAAAACACTTCTTTTTAGGGAAATCCATATTGAATCTGTAAAAGCATATTTCTTTCTGACTGAACTAAAGAACAAAGTGAAGCGTTACCATAAGTAGCAGAATCAAATCCTGTTGGTACTTCTTGAAGCGTCTGATCTTCATTTAGTGAGAAAAAATATCCAGCAAAGAGAGAGTTTGAGCTATCAAAGGTGTCAAATGCTGGTTGACGCTGCAAAGCAACAGAATAAATAAAAAACAACGTGAGCATTTTGCTAGAGCACTGTCAGCTTCATTGCTAGGAAGTGGATGGGTCAGGTTTCCTAGATTTGGAGATCATGCACAACCACTGTCTTGAATCAGCTAACTTACACCTTTGAAATATAAACACAATGATGGCATAGCTTGTTGTACATGAACACAAAACAACTGTCATTCAGACCACAGTGCTAGGTAGGTGGCATGTTCTGCAGGTTACAGTAAAGCCAAGTAAGGCTATTCTTAGTTTTACTGTAATTGAGGCTTTTAACAATACAGAATGCAAGTGTGTGCATGTGTATGTATATTTTAATATTTTTTTTCTGGGTATATTTTTAAAAATTTCTTAAATCCTTAACCCTATAAGCTGACTATCTTGAGTATTTGACGGCAAAGGCAGGATAAGTACATTATCAAAACCAACTGCCAGTGCAAGATCTACAGTAGATTTATGCTGCTTTTTTTCTTTTTTTTTAAGAAAAAAAATTAATCTGACCCACATAACTTGAAGCTATACAGACAGCTTTACAGGACTTAAGGGAAGACGTTACTCCCTTTCCTGTGACTTTTATACTTCTGAGTTACTGGATTTGCCACCTAACATTTTGCAGTGTTTCAAGCGCTCATATGCTCAGAGAAACACTGGTAGTTTCATTATACAGAAAAGGACTGATAAAAATGTTCCAGATAAAAGTGCAATATACTAATGCATTGGCAACATTCAGTAAGTATTGTTGTGTTTTGAAAACCTAACTTCTTTCAAACTTGACTTGTGTCAAAATGTATGCTAGAAATACAGAGTACTGTTACTAGATCCCCCAGCTACATTACTCTTCGAGGAGCAGAGGGAATATTAACAGAGGAAATAACCTTAAAAACAACTTATGCAACTTGTCTGTTAGTCAGAAGGAAACAGTATCTGTAATATCTAAAGGCATGGATGGATAAAAGTTGCCATTGAGATTTTTAAAAACACCTGAGGATAGAATATTGTTCTGGAGAGTCTCAGCATGTTCATAGCAGCTACTGCAGTTCAGGGAGACAAAGGCAACTTGCAAATGTTTATTTGTTTTAGGTATCCACTGGTCTACCAGCTTATGCCAAGGTACAAGATTTAGCTGAGGACAAAGCAAAGATTTTTTCAGGGCAGTAGTCATGTGCAATGCAAAGCAACCTGAACTCTGTTTCTGGAATAGCAAATAAGTATTAATGTTTCCTCACGTTGCCGAACTTCCCTTTTTATCTCACCATGAAGTTTCAAGTGGCTTGGAGTCTTTTTGCACGAGGTGCCTTTTCTGTGCTATGTGTCATCACCCTCCCCAAATTACAGTAACCCTAATAAGAAAGTAGGACTCAGTTTTTTAGTTGTATAACAAACTGCAATGCATTGTAGTACATACATTATGAAAGCATACATGGTAAAATAAACAATATCATGCATCTAGGGGTTATCTGGGTTCTGAAGTCTTCACTGAGCATTGGCCAGTGGAGACAAACTGTGTAGGGATGGTTCAGGTACACCCCACAACTACAGGAAAGAGTCAAAGCCAGCCCTTGAAAAGGCTCACATCCAAACGAAACAAGTTAATAACAATTACCAAATCTCCTAGTAAAAGATTCTTTATAGCTTACTAGATAAAAGCACTGACTCATTGCTAGTACCTAAAAGAAAGGGCAAGTTCTTTCAACACAATCTGGAAACTCCTGCATTTTGTGTAAATAGCTGACCCTTATCCTGAGTCACTGGAAAAAATGCTGTGGCATGTGAATGAGTAAAATCTATACCATGCTAGTTTCATATTTCAAAAAGGAGAAAATTAATGTTTAAGCAGGTTCTTGATTTAACAGTAGGAAGAGGGGAAAATCCCAATGTAGAATAAATTCTGCTTGGCCTATCAGTTATGCAACATTTCATTTGGCTTTTCAAGATATTTAAGAGTAATTATTAGAGAAGAAAATAAAAACAAACGTGAACAGCTACAAAATGGTAGAATACACGTCTTGATTTTGATTTAATTATATGACAGCTGAACACTGAATAACTGCCTAGAACATCCACTGTGAAAGAGTAGGGGATCTCTTGTGGATTTTGTCGTTGTGGACAGGAGTGAAAGCTAAAAGGGGACATAAAATATCAGAGAAGTTGGCATACCAGAGTCTCACTAACTGATTCTTCAAAACATGGATATTCCTCAATGTTAATGAGAGCAGAAAGTGTCTTCCTAACCTTTATCTGGTTTACATTCATCAACACTGTGTCAAAAATTGATACTGGAATTAAAAAGCACCTTACATGAATGGGGAGAAGAGAACTCCTTAAAGACTGGGTCTTTACAACCTACTACTCATTTGTCCTTGGTTTATAAGTTCCTTTCAAAACAAGATAACAGACAATCTAAAGATAAACTACATTTAATAGCTACCTTTGTTTTCTTACAATGTTTTAGACTTTCATTTCATATAGTTGCATGTAGTAAGTGAATAACCTCCTTTTTTTTCATACAATGCTCTTGAATGCATGAGACCTAACCAGTCATATCAGAACAGTCTTCTGTCAGTCTCATCAAGTTAAAGACAAAGACCACCCCTACTGTCAACCCTGCAACCTTTGTTTAGGTGTAAGTTCCACCAACACCAATTAATTTGAGCTCAGTTTTTGTCTTTTTTTCAGATTTTTATGATTTCAGATATGGAGGGAGGGAACCTCCTTGGAGGAGAGGGTTTAGGGTGTGAGATTTACATCTTCCTATTTCAGTCTTGCTTTTTGCATCTCAACTCAGTGGGAATACTCTAAAAGAGGACTAAAGGTTACAAGCAAGCAGTTAAAACCTGAATTTCTGCGTTCACCTTGGCATGGTTATACAATTCCCGTGCTAGCATTAAGACGAACACAATAAATGCATTAGCTGGGAGATCCCTCAGTTGGGTTTAGAAGCTGAAAGCTCAGGAGTACTTACCTTGAGCATTCCTCTGTACATGTTAGACACAGGAGCTACTTGATCCATGTTTCTGATCCCAAAATCACTCATCTGAAAAATGAGAGGGGTCACATGAAAAATGTTGCTACCAAGGAAGCAAGCACTTTAACAGATGTATCTCACTGCTTCAGTACAGAGTACAGGACAGCTCTTAAAGTGAGATACAGGGAAAGCTTTCCTTCTCATTGCTCGCATCCTGATCACACAGGGCACGATTCTTGTCTTGCTTAAGCAGCTTTTCCACTGGAAGACCTTTCACATGCATCACTGGTGGTAAAGTTTTACAAAATGATCAAACAAGAGGATGGTTAGCTTCTGATACCCAGTGTGAGTGTTATTAGTACCTTATTCTCTTAGTCTGAAAAGCCTACAGAAGCCCTTTGTCCACCAAGTATCTATCACTTTGATATATTTCCCAACTTTTTCAACATTCAGTTTTGTGTTATTTTTGCTTACTATATTCCTGCTCACATGCCATGATTCATTTTGGATTTTGGCTTTCAAAGGAAGAAAGAAAAGTGACAGACTGCTGATACACCTAACATTTACCCCTTTCACCCCTTCATGAATAACCACTGAAGCCAATGCCCACTATTGGCAACCTGCTTTCTTTAGTACGCAAAGCATCTTCAAACTATGTTATCTTGCACATTTTGTAAACACAGGATTAGAATATCTATAAAGCTTTAGAGGGCCTAAGTTTTAACTGAAAAGGGATTATGCAGTAAAATACCCATTTTAAAGAGTTGGTAATGGGATCACCATCAAGACATTCATGCTATTTAAGTCAAAGCTATTGCATACTGCCTGCATTACCAGGAACAGAGTTGTGAGGCCTGTACAACTTGTTCTCCTATATATCACTTAAGAAAAAAGTGGTAAGATTCATATCCTTTTACTGACCTCTGGGAGAGATCAAACATAAGGAATAAAGCCAGTTTTATGGCCACTGTTCAGGTTTATCGCGATGCTGTAATTCAGGTGTCAGTGAACGATACCTTATCAGACTACACTGCCACCAGTTGTCTCTCAAATTTTCCTTCTTTTTCACAGTATTGGGCTAAATTCTCTTGTGCCACAGAAACTGTCTGAAAACACACATTTGTATTTAAGTAGTCACATAGGACACCATTAATATTTCCACAAAACTGTGATCACTTATTACAAGCAAGTCCTCTCATTAGCCATGTTAACAAAAGGAGAAATCAAAATACAATCTTAAACTCAGAAAAAGATGCCAAATTAGAAACTTAACAAAATAAGCCCAGCCTGTTAAAATGACTGCTAAAAAGCAGTCCATATGAGTGAAGAGGAAAAAAAAAAACATACAGCAGCCAAAGGCAAGGATCCCTTTCATCCTCTTATGTAGCTGATCACTTAAAAATCAAGAATCCTTAACCTGAAAGGTCCATTTAAACTTCACTGTTATCAGATGTATGGGGCTCATCACTGAAATAAAATAAATCAACTGACTATGAAAAGAATAGTCGACTTACACTTCATTAATGTTACCCAACAGTGCAATGCACTGAATGATGGTTTTTACCTCAAATAGCATGTACAAATATTTGATCTAAATTACACATCTCATTGAGCAGCAAAGAATTTTACACAGCATGAGCCTCACTCAGCAAGCATCCTAATCTTCTCATTAAATTTGCCACAGTTTAAACAACTGTTTATCCTTGCATTCAGTTGGGCTTTTAAAAAGTATATGGCAATTTCTAACACTCTTTGTTTTGCCTTTGAAATCTGCTCTGGTATCTAGGGATAACTGCTGTAAGCTTTACCAATCGGAAAGTATTTGTGAAAATACTATATATATATTTTCAGTAAGTTTAGGTCTGATCCCCAGTTAGGACTACAAAGAAGATTGCTGACACTTCCAGGTACAATCCTGGCCTCTACACAAATCCTGTTAGGACCTTCTCCATTGACTGAAAGGACTAGGGTTCTCTCCTTCCTGGTTTGTTTTTTTTTGTTTGTTTCTTTAGAAAAGTTTAGGGTCCTAAGACAAAAGCTTTATGTGAAGTCTTCATTACACGGCGTTGCTTATTAACCCAAGCCACTGTTTTTCTATGCTAGGGTGCTCGTTTGTTCTATGGCCTGTGCACCACAGAGCTTATGAAAAAATAGACATCGAGCTTCGGTCTAGCAACACATGAAGATCTTTAGTGCCTTCTGTTACACTCCAGCTTTCCTCCTCCAACCAAATCTCTCACTTTGTTACGAGTTTCTATGGCCTTTGCTCATCATACATCAGTTTTCTCCCCTATTTTCCAGCCCCGAGATCCAAAACCCTTACAGACGTACCACAAGACAAGCAGAGCTGAAAATGTCATGCATCTTTTCATGGCACAAAGGGTGAAAGCTGGTTTTCTGCTGCACTTGGAAAGCTGCTGTTGAAGTTCAGAAAAGACACTACGGCACCGCACAGTGTGACTGGGCCTCAATTCCAACTCCTCCACTAATACTGATGACTGCTACTTGCCAGCTATAATTGGCTTAACTGGCAGGACACCTTCTTCAACACCCCCGCATAGCTGAGTGGGTGAACCAGAACAGGGTCAACAGGATCAGGCACTTATTAACTAATACTCCTGAATTCTGATCGACTTCTTTTCAGCAATAGCCAGGTGCTTGCCCACAGCTGGAGTCAGCTGGGAACCATCCACATGGAGAACTAAACCATGCTAGAGTCCACAATACAGCTCCACTGGGGTTTTGTTGGGTTCTTGGAGGGTTAGGTTGTTGCGTTTTGATTTTTAGTTGGTTTGGGTTTTGATTTTGTTTGGATTTTTTGGGGGAGCGGGGGGGGCAAGGAGGGGAAGATGCGGGGTGGTCCTGGTTGTTGTTTTGCTTTTAAATAGCCAATTTTTCAGGCAAAAAAAAATCGTACCACTTGTTGAAGAGATAAC
>NW_010174000.1:0-376 GCF_000695765.1 Mesitornis unicolor
TAACAGATGAAAGAACAAACCATGCTTCCCCTGCTCCCAGTCTGTGCTGGAGTTAAGGTTTAAAGTCTCAGTCAGTCATTGATTTGTTTGGAAGTAGAAATTAGCCTAAGCTCTTAAATACCTTTTGTAAACTAGTTAAAGCTCTCTTTTTGATGGAGAATCTGATTCAGTGTGGAGATTTGACAGCCTGCTCTTCAGGATAACTCAGGTTTTACACTACTGATACTATACCTGTCTATTTTGTGCACTATTACAAAACAAGCCCTGATCTCTGGCTTCTAATAGCAGATAGTCTAATAGTCTCACCTTAAGGGTGTGACTGTTCTCACTGGGTTCTCTGTGAGCTTTAAGTAGTGGATCTGGCCAGCAGAGGAGA
>NW_010174000.1:453-1313 GCF_000695765.1 Mesitornis unicolor
TTTTTTTTCTCTCTTTCAAGAGCCAGACCAGCCTCTGCTGTGTCTTAGAGCTGACTAACTCCATACATCCCACCAGCAAGAGGAATGAATGGAAGGTATGAGATCAATACATTCTGTTCACACTTACTCTTGGCACCTGTATTGCCCTTTTTTCTCCGTACTTCTATTCATGACAGAAATCCTATGTGAAAAAAAGGAAACAATAGCAAAAGCAAGCTGGGTCCAATGTAGCTGCTGTAAGGCAGCCTCAGGTGTCAAACCTGTTTCCTTGTACTTAATGCATGGAAGTAAGAAAAGTGGATAGAAACACATACAAGTTCATGTTTGGGAAGTAAGAAAAGTGGATAGAAACACATGCAAGTTCATGTTTGGCAAGCAGACCCCAGAGAAGTCCTTCAACCTCTGTATTTCAGTCCACATTTCTGCCTATTGGTCTGACACAAAAAATTGACATTCTGCTTCAGAAAAGCTGAAAAACTACCCATGGGTGGCCTAGGCTCTATCCACTCTACCCATCTGCAAAAACAAAAGTTCAGGCTTCCACTAAGATATCTAGATGCTTGACTTCTCCTCTCCATGAAGCTCTGCAGTTGGCCTTAGTTAGTACATGTGTGCCTGCCATACAGGTGAAAGAATGAGTTTGTGACACAACCGTGCTGAAAAGAAAGAATAGCATAACTTCAAAATTTTTGTAATTACTTAATGAGCAACTGGTTTAGATCTGTAAGGAATATATTTCATGATTAAAAAAAAAACTAACAACAAACAACAAAACAAAAAACCCATACAACAAAAAGCAAGCTCTCCTTATTGAAGAGCAGCTGATGACTAAATTCTGGCTTCATTTTGCAGTGCAGACA
>NW_010174001.1:0-19289 GCF_000695765.1 Mesitornis unicolor
TGTTTCTAACACCCCCTCCCCTCCTCACACCTCTATGCGAGGAACATTTTCACCTTTACTTATTTAAATCTAGTCTGTGGCGTGCCAGCATTGTCCCTGGGGCTCATCACTGGTGCTGCAAAACCGGGGCCACCGTGAAGAGCCCCAGTTTGCCAGTGCAGCTCCTGCCCTGGGGGAGCCAGGCTGGGGAGGTGAGCGGACAGAGGGCATGAGGCTGTGCAGAAAGGCAGCCAGCCAGGATGTTTGCTGCTTCCCAGCTGAATTTGTTTGGATCGACACGGGCTGCGTTTCTAAACGGGCAGTTTATATCCACTTTTTAATGCTAAACTCAAGCCCAGAGCGAAGCTGCCATAGAAATTCCCGTGGCAATTAGAGCCAGAATGGGAGAATCTGAAAGCTCCTTGCAGTGCTTTCCAGAGCACCACTGGGATAGGATGGTATGTCAGCTCTAAACTGGAACTTCCTGTAATCTGTCAGTTTGCACAATTCTACAATTATTAAAATTAGAATTTTCTCCTTTTTTTTTTTCCTCCTTTGCCTTTGCTGGATGCTGTGAATCAGAAAGTGGCTGGAACAGTTATCTTGCTCCGATGTAATTTGATTCTCTCTTCCCCCCCTTAGTATTTGATGAGAAACCTTTGTATTTTCATGCTTTAATACAATCTGGCACATAATTACAAATGACTCATAGATAATCTTGGTCATGGAGCTCTCTGAAATTAGATGATAATTTAGACTGGAATTTCTGTAGAAAGAACGAAGGAAAAGACAATTATAATTATTCTAATCAAGATATCTTTTTCTTTGCCTGGAGTGTTGCTCTGTGAACTGCCAGAGGCCTGAAAGTATTTAGACTGTTTCTGCTGCTTGCTGTTTCCCAGGCAAACACCACTGATCACCGTGAAATTCCTGTAAGTCTGCTGATGGGGAGGAGAAGGGGCCGAACTGCAGAGCTATGCGGTGGTGGGGTGCAAGCACAGCAGCTCCCAAAAAAGCGATGGGTGCAGGAGCTTTGTGCAAGCCCCTGGGGCTCCCTGCTGGGAGGGACTGAATCCTGCACCATCAGAGCTGCTGCTCTGGGCCAGTTTTTGGGGGTGAGGTTGGGGGGTGTATCTGGCCCATGGGACATTGAGCAAGAGAGAGGTCACTGTGAGGTATGGCCCTAAAGGGGAAGGAGTTGGTTGTGTGAGGGTGGCTGTGGTCTGGTGTGTGTGGCTACTGAATCTCATGGTCACCCCTGTAATGGGGAGGAAAATGTCAGCAGACCAGTAGGAAAACAGAGCATTTGTCTGAGAAGAGACTCGCAAGAGCGTGGCTTGTCTCACCCAGCAAAGGCAAAGAGGGGATCTGAGTTCAGCCTATAAATACTTCAAAGGGGCAAGCACCAGGGAAAGGAAAAAGCAAAGAAAACAAAGTTGCATAAGAATAAATAAGAATAAATTAACCGTGAAGTAATCTAGGCTGAAAAACTGGAAGGTTTGTTGGTATTCTGGGGAGTCTCTCCTGGCTTTGTATTCTGCTTACTCGGAAAAGGAAGATAAAGGCTGCTCCCTTCATCCCAGATGATGAGTCTGAAATGTAATGACCAACTGGGTCCACACCAGCATCCCTGGCCATCCTGCTGCTGATTGCTTCCAGCAACAGCATAAAATTGATGTGCTTATGAATGATCCCGAGCCCTGCCCTGCACCCCCCATGGGCAGCATCCTCCTTCCCATCCCACCTCTGGGGCCGCCTGGAGCTGGCTCCTGGCAGTGTTTCAGGTAGGGCCAAGCACTGGTGATGCAGAACCTCTCCTGGTGAGCAACCGAGAGCTGGTAGGCCAGTAGAAAAATCAATTAAAGCAAATAGAAAAATGTCATGGGAAATGAGGAGGGATGGGATTGCGTGGATTTGCATGATCGCTCTTGGCGCTGAAGTGAATAAAATACAGTTTTCCATCTGTGGTGGGCGCAGGTTTCTCAACCGGCGTGCAGCTGTGTGCGGACTCCACAGGACCTGGCACACCAGGCGAGTGGGACCCAAGGTGGGTCCAGCCCTCTGAGAGATGAAGGTTTCTGGCTCACAGATCCCTCCCGCAGGGTGTGTGTGAGATTGACTTTGGTTGCCTGCCTGATGGAGGGGGAAGTGTTGGCGAGGTGACCGGTGAATGCAAGGAGCAAGGCTCCCTCCCTTTGCACCGCAGGTGCCAAGTGCTGCTTGCACAGACGATGTTGTGTTAACAGCTGAAATCTCACCTTGTTTTTTTTGCTG
This sequence comes from Mesitornis unicolor, assembly GCF_000695765.1. NCBI lineage: Eukaryota > Metazoa > Chordata > Aves > Mesitornithiformes > Mesitornithidae > Mesitornis > Mesitornis unicolor. The sequence goes on from NW_010174001.1 coordinate 2,254, forward strand.
CACCTTTGTAGCTCCTGGCTTTTTCCCTGCCAGCTGTTTTCCCACCTCCTAGCACACATCGTATCGCAGGTTTGCACCAACCGCTTGGCAAACGGACCTGCTGACAGGTGGACTGGGCAAAAGTCTCCTTAAAAAGAACATGACCAATTTTGCATTTAGTTTCCTTTTTAAGTAAAAGCTCTCTCTTATTTCCCCAGCTATGGCTGCATTTCCATTGCAGTCTGTGCCAGGATGCCTTGTCCGCGGAACTGGCAAACAAAGGCAAGGTGAGATGTTGTGGCTAGGCGAGGATAAAAGCCAGGAGTGCTAATGTGCTGCGAAAGCCACTCTGAGGCTGGGGAAGGTGATAACCTTTTGTTAATTCTGTTTGCCAAGCCACCATCCAGTTCTGCTCAGCTTCCAGTCAAACCCTGCCGGCAGCTACATCCCAGCCCGTGCTGTGCAGGGTCTGCATGGGGTGATGGCAAAGAGGGGGTGCTGCAATGAATGAAATGGCAGTTTCCCAACTTGCATTAAGGGCCTCCATCCAAAATGGGGTTATCTGCCATACCCAGGAGCTCACATCTGCAAGTTCTTGGGGATCAGCCTTTCCGGCCCCAGTGTTGATGCGCTGGGGCAGCACCTTCCCACTGTGCTGGCTCAGTTTGTGCTTGCGAAACCTTAAGCATGAATGATAACTTCTATAGGATTACGCAGGCAGCTCTGTTATCCTGACAGAGCTCATCCCTTCACCCTCCAGGAAAGCAGCCGTCAAGAGGCTCAGATGGATGGGGGAGACATTTTATCCCTATTTCGCCATGGCAAGTGGGAAGCGCTGGCCTTGGGCTGGGCCAGCACAGAGGCTAAAGGAAGCAAAACAGCAGCAGGTTTTACATTTCCCCCCTGTCTTTGTTAATTGCACATGCAGGGCAGGCTGCAAAGATGCAGGTCGATTGGCCTCGCCATATAAACAAAAAAACCACCTTGTTGTAGGAGAAGCAAAATGCAACAGGGCTTGGGGACTCCCTGGGGCTGCAGGTCCAAGTTCCCACCCTGTGGACCCACACAGCTCAAGGAGTTGGGGTTTTTTTGGTGCAATTTTTAACAGAATCAGGCAAGAGTGCCCTGTTTCTCATTGCCCAAGCACTGAACAACAGCGTAGCAGGGGTGCCACTGATGCTGCACTGGTTTTTGAGCATAGCGTGTGCATGGAGGGATGCAGACCCTGTGCTGTGGGGAGAAGCAGGACAGGCAAAGCTAGAAATCGCGGTCTCTTGCCCAGATGGGCTTGGCTGAAGCCAGGGAGATGATGGCCTGCAAACCCTCATTATCTTGGCAATAGTCTGAACTAATTGCTTTGCTGGAAAGCAGCTTGCGAGAGGAGGGCTTGCTCTGCTGGGAGTTTCTGGGGGCTGCCCTGCTTCCCGATGCCTGTCAGAATTGGGTTTTAAGATGCTGTAGAGGTAGCAGGACACTAAAGTGTCTGATAGATGCAGAAAACAGCAAGATCAGAGAGAAATGAGATGGGATTCAGAGCAGCTGCTGGGAAACAGACTCTTTGCAACAAACCGAAACGCTCTTAGCACTTGATGTCTGTGTGCTACAGTGAAAACATCTCTGGTACAGTAGGTTTATTTCAACTGCAGAGGACAGAACCTGTCACACGAATGCGCAGCCCCTGATTTGATCTCCTTCGTTTTCACGCGTGTGTTTTTTCTGCTCCGTGGCAGCTCTTGCAGGGCTTGTTGAGGCTGATTGACTTGTCCTGGCTGGGAGGTGGGCTTTATGGGAAGCCACCACCTCCGATCCCGGCGTGGAGATGCATTATCTATGGGCTTAGACAGGACGGAAGAATGAGCAGGGCGATGATGGGTGTTTAGATTTTCCAGCTGAACTGAAACACTGAAGGGGAAAAAAATGCAGTTCTAAACATTTTGCTTGCTCTAAATCCAGATATCTGATTTCACTTCAGATAAACTGTGTATTTCGTAATATTTATCTACCCCCTTCCCCCCCCTTAAATGTAAGTTATAGTTAATGCACATTTGGCCTAACATTTACAGTAAGGGGCTGTATGTAAACTTTTGAGACACTCTGAACAAATAGATTTTGTTGCTGTGTTGGAGAAAGCCGCTCTGCTTCCTCTGCCCCCAACACCATCACCTGCCCCTGCTCCTCTCCTGCCTTTTGTTCTTGGCTAGGAAGCGTTTGCATCGCTCCTTAGGTCCAGCAGCAATAATAAGAAAGCACTGTTCTGTACTGATGCACTCGGTGTTTTCAGGGGTGCATTGGGGCCTTACAGTGCTCCCTGCTCCTGGCTGTGCTCTCCTCTCTGCGGGGACAGTGTCTGCCCATCCTCCTGCTGATTTCTGGAGGAGAAAATTAATAGGCATGAAGCCAACAGCTTTATAGAGGTGGGACTTTGTGACAGGAAGGGACTTTGGCTCTGCTGTGAAAGGAAAATTATTTCTATACAATTTAACATGAATGAATGTCTCTTTAAGATTAAAAAAAAAAAGAAAAGAAAATGAACCACCACCTGAGGAACAAAAAAGAAAATGTGTTTGCTTTTAGCACTGTGGTGGTTGTGCCGCTCGGTAGCGAGCACTGGAGATGGTGTTGTCTTTGCCCAGGCAGCAAGGACAGCAGGGCTGGAAGCAGCTCGGAGCTTTGGTGCAGTGACTTCAGCAGGTACAAGGCCAGCAGCACTCCTGTAGACGTGGCAGAGGGAGGTGTGAGGCCCCCTTGGGCCCAGAGTGGCTGTCCTGTACTTGTGTGGTTGGTTTGAGATGCTTTCTAGAGCACTGACTGCCACAGAGGTGGGAGAAATGGTGGAAAAGGGAAGCAGGTGAACATCTGGTTCCCCTTTATCTGAGGGCAGCACCAGCTCTTCTTCAGATGTCCCAAGAAAACTTGTCCCATGTGTAACTCTTTCCTCTGTGGCACCTCAGGAAAAATGTAAGGAGAAAACAGTCTGCTCAGCTCACCAACAGGTCTTGGCATGGATTTCGGGTGAACTTCAGAAGCTTGCTGGTAGGGGAAAAGGTTTTGCAGCACTGTGGACTCAACTGTATAATGTGCAGTGGGCAAACCCACCAGGTGTCCATCTTGCTCGGCCCTTCTGATGTTATCCTCAGATTCCTGTAATTAATAAGATTTTTCTACAAATAACCTACCCAGAATGTTGCAAGCCAGGAGCAAGATAGTGGTTGCTCATAGGTAAGTGTCTAAATTGCTGAACTGGTACCAACCAAACAACAAATGTGATCTTGACAAATGCTCCTACCGCACACAGAAGCTACAGCGCTTTGAGGAGCAGGATAACTCAGCCAGCAGGCACCTGACTGCAAAATTAATGTTTGACTTTCAATTCCGTATTTATTTTGAGGCATCACCTTTATTTTTCTTTGCCCTATACCCACCTGCTCAGGGATGATTTAGGTACAGGGCGCTTGACTCTCACTCAGTGCACAGAACCACAATGGACCCTTCAACATCGCCCATGGACCTTGGGAAGGGCCATGATGGCAGATGGTTCTTGGACCGCAGGACCGGCTGCTGAGGGATGAATGCAGGTACAGTATGTGCACAGAGAAAGATTTTATTTTAAATCTGGTTTATGATAAGTGGGGAAAGGGCGGGACTTCCTGAAACAGCTAAGGGAATTAGGTGCCTGATTCCCATTGATTTCCCTCTGACAGAGATTAATGTACTGTTTTCCGCTTTGCGATGTGCCCAGATGCGTTGGCAGGGGAGAATAATATATCAGTCAGTGAGTAATATGTCTGCTTGCTAACCTTGATGAATGGTAGAAGGAGATTTTACATCAGGCTCTGAACCAAGCTTTTGGCTGCTTACCGTATTTTGGGTTGGGTTGTGTTGGTTGGTTTGGGGGTTTTTTTGATGATTGCAAGATGTATTTGAGGGATTTATGGGATACTGCACCAACAGTGGGTAAGGCTGAACAGTGGAGTTGTTTTTTTCATGGGATGAGGCAGTAGCAGGTTTTAGAGAGGCAAAAACTCTGGATTGTTTTCATTTCCCAGATTCACAGACCAATGCAGGAAGAACAATTTGACTAAATGGTGTTTTCCAACCACCTTAGGCATTTTGCTGAGGCTGCATTTGCATGACAGAGCTTTGTATTTTCCACCTTCTGATACTCAGCAGGAGAGGGACGTTACTGTCACTAGAATATTCGCGATTCAGTGAAATTTGAGTGGGCTAATTAAATAATGTAAAAACCTCGCCAAAGCCCAACAGTTTTGTGTGAAAGGAAACGGCACGGCATCCCCTCTCCTTATTTAAATGGGAGGAGAGGAAATATGTGAGTTCCTGTGGCTTATTCTGAGCAAAGCAACCTTTAGCACTGTTCGCATTATTAATATCCCAGATGGGCAAACTGGCTGACACTTGACACCAGATAAAAATCACATGGAAAAACTTCATTAACTTCTTCCTGCTGTCTTCTTGGGATCCATCCTCAACCTTGGGGAGTGAACGCTACTCCTTGGAAATGTGCTGGAAACAGTGAGCACTTTCTGTCTGTATGAATTTCATATTCTGTTTATTTAAGAACTGGAAGCTTTGGCCTTGGAGCTCAATACCAGGCTCCCATTCGTGACGGTTGACTTTGGATGAGGTGTACGTTGCTGCAGATCTTTTTAGAGAGGGATGTGAACTTCCATCTTGGCCAAAGGAAGCAGCCAGGCCTCATTGCCACTGGAGAGCCACACTTTTTTTTTTTCTTTTTAGGGAAATTCAAAGTGTTTGCATATCCCTTGGTGTCTCTACTACTTCTGCAAACCCTTCCTGCTTACCTGGTGCCACTGTGGGACCGATGGTCTAACCAGAGTCCCTGGGGGCTCAGTGACACTGCTGGGTCACATCTAGATGCGACAGAAACATGGGCATGTCAGGGACAGATCACTGTGCCCTCCTGTGCCCTGGTGATGGCTGAGGCGTTTTTTGAGTGCCTGGATACTGAATGGCTGAAATGACCCAGGTTAAAAATATTCTTCTTTGATACGTGCCCTTTTAACCAGACCAAACCAGGTTAAAACCAGACCAAACCCAGAATTATTTCAGTGGCCCTGTTTGTAACTGGGGCTGCGGGGTCAGCTGAGGAGGAGGAACTGTGGAAACTGGATTTGCCACTGAAGCTGGGGGTCCTACATCTTTATCCCCTCAGCTGTAGCAGAGATGCTTTCTTGACAGAGCAGGTGCAGGGGACCTGAAACACAGCGTCTTCAGGGGCTACACTTCAATCTGTAACTGGAGGATGCTGCTGTCCCCCTCGCCCATCCTTCATCTGTCCAAGTGACCAAGCCAACAAACCCAGGGGATGGGGCAGCATTTCTGGTGTACGGTACCACACGGGGTGTCTACAGACTTGTGTGGAGCATCTGGGAACAACACTGTGTTATATTCAGGACCTATATGAGAAACCTCAAGCAAGAACTTGCAGATAGCTAATGGAGATCCCAGGATTTCCAGGAGGGGAGCTGTGGGAGGATCACACCTCTTGTTGCAGCAGGAGAAATGCCTTGCTCTCCAGAGCTTTTGAGCCCAACAGGTTAAGGTTTCATAGATTTTTCACTAGGAAGATGTCTCATGGTTTGGTGGTTTTGTTTTTCCCCATATAACATCTGATGTGGTGAGAAGAAATGCTCAAATTCTTTTGCGCCCAGATTGCTGTTACAAGCGAGTGCCTGAGGCTAAATGTTTCTGAATGATTTCACTGTCCGGTCAGGACTGTTGATTCTGCTCCATCAGGTGCTGGCAGCCTGCTGGATGTGTTAAGAATGGCTGCGCTTTTAAAAAGGCCTTTAAAATATAGTCTGCCCTTGCCAGTGCTCTGAGAAACTTTGTAAGGTCCCCAAAAGGTCAGACAGACTTTGGAAATGTCCCAAAATAGTTGTCCTAAAATCTTTTCTGGAATAAGAGCTGCTGCTCGTGTTTCCCTGTCCTGTGCAAGAAGGCACCGCACCCGCCTGCAGGCCCCTCTGAGGTCCTCAGCTGCTGAGTGCAAAGTGTGTGATTGCTTTTAAACAAGTGAATAATGTTGTTAAAGCCAATAAGGCCATTGACATGCCTGACATTTGGTTTGGTTTATGCTCTGCTTTCAGAGAGGGTTTGATGTTTTATCTGCTTCCCTTTGTGCTTCAAGACCCCTCAGTGCGGTGGTCCCCCTGGCTGGTGGCGGATCCCTCACTCTGGCATCAGCCTGATCCCCCTACACCAGCGTGGCCTGAAGTGCAGTTCTGCTTCTGGCCTCCTCCTGACCTGGGTGGCAGCTCTGTGATGATACACAGTCCTTGTCATCACTGCTGTCCCTTCCCTGAAGCCCACTTGAATTCAGAAGGATGCTTTCTGCTTTGTGGCTGTGCTGGGCATGGTGTGAAACCTCACGGGTATTTCTTCCACCTAAAAGGCCGGTCTGCTCGTGTGGTGGTTCAAAGACCGACTGAGTAGCAGCTCCACTGTGCCTCTTCCTTTCTTCTGGGGAGGAAGAGCAGCACATGGCCTGCGTGATGTCTGCCTGAGATGGTTCCTCATCACACGTGTGCATGGGTCTCTGCCGAAATCCAGAGACCCTGGTGCTTCTGTGGGATGTGAGCCAGTGCTGTGGAGAGGGGTAGGACGGGGTGGGGGAGAGACCCCAGTGCTGGGCTGCACGGGGGTGCACGTACCCAGGTGAGCCCAGGGCAGTGGCTGCTGTGCGCCAGAGATGGCTGCCAGCCTCGGAGCAAGGCGTGCGCGCCAGCGTTTTGTGCTTGAAGGATGAGACTTCACAGGGCTGAGTCTGGCTCCTGGGCGCCACCAGATCGTGTCAAGGCACATGGTTATGCTGGAGACCACTGCTGGAGATGAGTTCCCATGGTCGGGAGCAAGAGGTGTCATGTTGAGGAGGAGGCACGAAATGTCCCTCCATAGGTTACAGAGGCTTCTTGGCATTCTGTAGCACCCAAGACTTTTTTTTTTTTAAATACCAAATGCAAAAGAGGAGGCTGAGAAGATCAGCAATGCTGAAGTCCCTGCAATAAACCTTCTTGCATAAACCCCCCTGGGAATCTGCCTGTGCTCTCACGCTACGAAGTGGGCAATAAAGTCTTCGCAGTCCCTGCCAGTCTGATTGCTTGCCTCTGGTGACAGGTTTAACTCCAACACACTTGGAGGCTGAAGCAGAACTTTGTGTCCTCGAGCTGCCCTCTCTGCTGGGCCACTTCTTGTCCTCCCATTTTCTGCGCGTTCTATTTTTATCTGGTGTGCAGGTTTGCTGAGCAAGAGTCCCCTCAGTCATTCCTAATCAGCCGCCTCCCCAATCACGGCTGGATAAATAGAAGCATAACATTTGCCCCAGATGGGAGGAGAACTGAAAAACTTCAGTGACTAATCACTGCGAGAGGGTGCACTGCTGCCACCAGAGCCATTTCTGCTAAGCTCAGGCTAAAAATCCCAGGGCAGATGCTATTTATATTGTACAGCACTTCAGAGGCAGCGCTGCAAGAAAACAGATAGACAGAAATGAAGGCCGGTCCAGGCCTTTTAAACACTACATTACTTAAATGGCTTTTCCTGCCTCAGCTGTCTTGCTCTGAGATTAGCCCAACTCCAGATGAGGAGGGTTTTTTTTTCCCTGCCGCAGTAAATCATGCGGATATTTCCGTGCTAGTTCTGAGACTGGGAGAGACAGGGTGATCCTCCACATTTGCAAACAATTGCTCAAACTGGTTGGGAGATCCCTTCTAAAATAGTTAACAATTACAGCATATCCTAAAATCGCATCAAACCTTTGATCTGCTTGGTGTCTAAAAAAACCCAAACCAAACCGAAACAAAAAACCCAGCAACTCATTTTCTAAATTGCTGTCGAGTCTTTAATTTTTTAGATACGTAAAGCTGACATGTGAACACACCCATGTCTATAGCATAATCTTGGCTTCTCTGGACTTGTGAGAAGCTTGGCAAAATCTGAATAATTGAGTTACTAAAATAACTTTTGCTATAATTAACGTGCATTGCCTTTCCAGGTACTGGGGAAATTGGATAGTTGAAGTTCAGGCGATGGAGGTTGCACAGCTCTTTGTGAAAGCAGAGTGTCTGCTCTTTGAAGCAACCTTATTAAACTTAGTAGAGCAGAATACTAAAACCCTGCACGGTTTACATTTTGGGAATAGCCTCTGTTCTTCTGTTGCCATTATTTTCTGACAGACTGGCTAGAAAGCTTGTCAGGTGCTTGTGAACGAGGGTTGGGTCATGGAAGATGCTGCAATGACTGTCTCAAGTGTTGGTGCCTTCTGACGCTTCGCATGGGCAAAAGCCAGCCTCTGCATTTTCAAAGCAAGTGTAAATTCAGATTTAGCACCCTATGTGTTACAGATCTAATCCAGTATAACGGAGAGCAGCATGTGGCCCATACTTCAGAGCTATCAGTGGTTCTCGAGTAATGAAGCAGCGGCGCAGACCTGAATGCCTCAGAAACCATCTTTTCCTGCCTGGGACCCCACCCTGACAACTGAAAAAAGGGTTAAAATTGCGTTTACCAACATAGAAGTTAACTCAGCACTCTTGTGGTGTTTGTAATCTGAGTGGCTTGTAAAGGCCTCTGTCTACCAAAATGAGTATGACCTTGACCTCTTGCTATTCAGATAGATTGCCAGATGATAAATTTAGTTCTTTTTTTCCTACGTTCAAGACCTGCAAAGCAGCACGGCTGCTGTGGAAGCCATCTCTCGATCAGCTGAGCAATGTACCCCAGAGACCTTTGTTCCAGGCTCTCGGCAGACCCAAGAAAATATCTCTGCATCAGCTTCATTTGTTCCACACTTTGTCGTTTTTCCTTGGAAACAGAATTTCTAAGCCTTTTCAAGACACTTGGGACACTTGCCTGTGCCCAGCTTCCCTATCCTGAGAAGAGCTGGGCAAGGCAGGAGGTACTGGTACTCGCTTTCACTGGGATCAGAGGAGGGAAAGATCTTTTTTGAGTCATAACAACATAGGACGTCCATCTAAACTCAAGGAGACTGCACAAATGCTGGATTTCTTTTTTGTTCATCGAACTGAAGAAGATCAGGTTAGATCAATGTAAACTAATTTTTAGAAAGTATTTTTTGCAAGGTGTACTATTAAGCAAAATGTTTTGTTTTACTGAGAACATAAAGTCTAAGTGCTCCTCACTTAACTTTGTTATTTTTTCATTATGAACTTTGAAACAAAGCCATTTATTTCATGCCTGAATTTCCAAGAATTCCACTCCCTTATTTTTATTTTTTTTTTTTTTAATTTGGACCATACCCAAGGAGTTTGGTCCAAGCTCATAAAATCTGACCGTCTTGAAAACTTCATTTTATTAGTCAAGTCTTGTTTCACCTTCGTGCTTCTGGCTGGTTTTCCTACATAGCGCACCCAGTCTGCTGCCCCCAAGTCTTGCCTCTGGCACCGTGCCCCATGTGAAGGCTCGGGGTGAACTGACGTTTGTGTTGTCAAGCGTGACTGTGATTTGAAGCTCAGTGGGTGCTTCAGGATGGCCTCCAGTGACAACTCTGGGCGGCTTCCCAGAGACCGGGAGTTTTCTGAGCCACGGAAGGACTAAAAAATGTTGGGAGGGACAAGCATTGAGGCTCTGAGCTACATAACCATCATAGCGAAAAGTCTGTGTGTTGCATGGCATCCAAGTTGGAGCAGGGCATCTTATTTTGCTAGCTGTGTGTGGTATCAGATCCAATTTGAAATAAAATAAAATAAAATAGCTTAATCTCTAGCTCTGAAAGCAGTTACAAAGTTGATTCAACTCTGCTCTAGATAGGACATGGCTTAAATGTGTTCCCAGGCTTAGGTGTGTACTGAAACTTTACTTAAACTGGACCTTGAAAATACTTCTGTGCTTTCCAGAGCTCAGTTCATTGCCATCCATAAGGTCCCTATGGAAGCTGTTGCCTCCTTGGATAAAGAGAATGAGCCTAGTGCACGGTTTGTGAAAACTATAATTAAAAAAATGGCAGTAATCGGATTGATCTCATCTGACTTTTCTTTGGTGTGAAATCTCCCGTCTGTGTGTGGGTGAAAGGATTTCTTTCATCTTTGCATAAAACCCAAGAAGTCAAAAAAAAAAGTGAGAAGCTATAAACAAATCCTTCAGCTGCAAGTGTTGTACGGAATTGGCAATTCTTCTGCAGCTGAAGGGAAAAGATGTTGAATATTACTGCATTGTAGTGAACACATTAGTAGAATATGACACAAAACCAGCGTTCACTGCTCTCCATTAAAGAGAGGTATATATGCATTTAAATAGGCACATCATGACTTGGGTTTATTGCACCAATATTTTATTTATTTATTGCAAGCTTATTTTTTACTGCTGACAAATATTTCCTATGTAGTTTGAAATTCAAAAGAAATAGTCACAAACAGTCATTAATGTTTAAAGTCACAGGTTATTATTTAGTGTAGTGCTGGTTATATTATACGTTATGCGTTTAATACTATTCAGTGGTACACTTATTAAATACAAATTGAGGCAAACCAATCCCTCAGTGGGAACAGACCTGCCAAATAACTGTTTTCTTTTACCTTCAATCTGACATACAAATGAAGATCTTTTGGATTTCAAAGCTGGTGCTGTGTCCCCCCCCGACACTCTGTTTTCAGTGTGGATATCCAGGGCTATGGGGACTTGTTAAGGAAAGATCAAACATAATATATCTATGTATTAATGCATGAAACAGATACATTTACCTCACAGGGGCACTGAGAATTAATTAGTCGCTGATTAGAAAACCTTAACACTCAATACTATTTTAACTTTGAATCCGCAGCTGAAAATGGTCAGAGATGGCGTGGTGGGATGCTTCTGCCCTGCTCAGGGTCTGGGCTGAGCAGGAACACCAGTTTAATCCGATTGACTTTGTGAAATGATTTGCTTAGACTGCTTAGGTGGGAAGACTTCACGAAGCCAGCCTGTGCCTCGAGCCTGGGGCTGTGTCACATGTGACCCCGGATGAGCTTGGCTTCCCCACCTGAAGCCCATGGGGTCGCTTGGTTTGGCTGAGCAGGGGAGCAGCCCAGGGACCCCGCAGGCTCCTGGCATGTCTGGATCCTGGCCATGGAGGTGCTGCAGGAAGAGGGTAAGAGCAGAGCAAACATGGGATAATGGGTCACTCAGCAGTCCCCCAGCACCCACCAGTTTTTAGCTCAGGGACATCTCAAGCCTGATGCGGAGTCTGTATGCTTAACCATCCTCAGAAGACTTATTGTTTGTGGATGGGCTTATTCTTTCCTCGAAGCTGGGTAAACCCTCAGCATCCCCAGGTCAATGCTGCAAGGATCTTCCAGAGTTTCTTTTTTTTTTTTTTTTTGAGAAAACCCTCTTTATCATTCGTTTTTAACCTGCCATCTACTAGCTTGATGCCACCTCATTCTTGTGTTGTGGAAGGTGGTGAGACATTACTCCCTGCTCACCCTCTCCACGTTACTCCTGAGTTTCTAGACCTTTATCACATCTCCCCTCAGTCATTTCTCTCCCAGCGTGAGAAGCAAGTCAAAGCCTGTTTTTGCTGTTTCTTGTGCAGGTTAATTTTCCTGAACCCCTCTCTAAGGACAAGGCCCACTGAGCCAGTGCTGGGGGATGGAGATCTTGGTAAAAATGGAGTTACAAGCCGTGAGTTTTTCTGCAACACCTCTGGGAAGAAGGGAGTTCTCATCATGCTGGGAGGGGAAAGGAAGGCACCAGGAGATGAGCTTAGAAAGGAGATTTCTAGCTCAGTGTGTGGATTACTGCTCCTGTGTGAATTTTTGTCTCTGAATGCTGTGGCAGGTATTAGTATATAGGGATTGTAATTAGGAGGCAAGACAACCAGAGGCTTTATCTAAGTATCTTTTGTTGTTTAAATCTCCTCCATGTAGTCAAAGCAAGCTGGGGAGCTGTCTGCACTGGCTGTCCAGCTCGTGTCTAACCCCAGTGAAACCCATTTAAATCCTGCAGGCTGAGGCAGATGTCCCAGCTGTCACAGCCCCTGCTAAAACAGGGGAGGAGAAAAAGCCTCTGCCATCTCTGGGTCTGAGTTCAGTGAATGTGATTTTGGTTTCTGTGTGGGTCGCAGGACGGGGGCGCAATGGGTGGGGGGTCATGGTGTCCAGTGCAGCCCCCACACTCACAGGCAGTGTCCCCCAGACCATCTCTGGAGAGCACAGAATACTGAAAAAGCTGAAAAAAATTGAAGAAATTAAGAAAAACACTCAAAGAAGGAAAAAGACCTGATTGAGGTGGTTCTGTGGGATTACAAACCACACTTTTTAGGCAGCCTTTAACCATTTAATTCACTGCCAGTGCCCTTAGAGATTGTACTTGTATGTACAGTGGGGCTTTGAGAAACATGGCATGAGACCTTGTGGTCTCTTCCCACCCACAGGACTTCAGTGCTGTCCATCATCTCAGACCAGCTGTAGCTGAGCACAATTATCAGCCCTTGCAGGAGCAGCCGTGCACGGCAGTGGTGGCCAGCCCTGGTTTCTTCCTGCCCGTGTGCTGAGAACACAGCGCCCTAAAAAGAAATTTAACAGAGCCAAGTTGAGGCGAGCTCTGAACTCCACCGGAGTTCCTTGACATGACATTTTCCCTTCTCCTGGGGACATATGAAAGCATCCATCCGCTCCTGCCGTGTGGGCTGAGGATAGCTGTGGGAGAGCGTGTACATATGTGTGGCTCCAGGCGCAGGCTGTCAGGGTACTCACGTGCTGTCATTTGCACAGGGCTCCATAAATTTCAGCTAGGACCCTCTGAACACGCTTCTTGCAGCACACGAGCAGCACCTCCCAAAATTGGTCTTTCTGCTTCGGCAGTAGAAGGATTGAGCAGCGAATAATTATATTATTTTTTTCTTTAAAGCAGACTGAATCCCTCATTTTACTTTCCTATAGATTTTGCCCCTTATCTGCTGTGCCTCCCATCCCGTCAGCTCCCCGCTGGGCAGCAAGTGGCAGCTGACACTGCGATACTGGATATGGTGCCTTCTGCTTGCCAGGCCAGCACGTGCGTGCCGCTTGCCCCCGCTTGCTGCCTTTAACTGTAAGTATGGGGCCAAGTTGTAGCAACCTTTTTCTCACTGTAAAGGCAGGTCTTATGCTCATTTGACTCAAATCTTTTAGGGACTTCATGTCTTTGGCTGCATTGGAGCCATGAGAGAGGACAGGCAAGTAAGGGGATAGGCAGCAGCAGAGACCAATGGGGTGACTGCTGAGACAACCAAGATGAAAATAAGTAAAATAGGAAACACTGCTAAATATAGCTTCAATTTTTTGAACCACAGGTTCCTTTGCAGGCTCTGAAGGACTGAAGGACATTATGCTCCTGCAGAGAGGGTCGTAAATCTGTTACAACTACTTCCAACCATATGAAAACAGGGGCAAAAAGGCACTATAATGTTTTTACCTGCCAGCTCAGCCTCCTGTCAAGAGGAAAGGGGCCGGGTGGTGAACAGCTTCTGCCAGACGGCAGGATGAGCTGCTGGGAGGGAGCCCACGAGAGGTGGGTTTGCTGGGCTGGCTCCCAATTAAAACATCACTGCTGATCACTCCAGCGTTGCTGGGAGCAGCAGCACACCCGGCTGCCCGCAATGGGCGCTGGGGCAGCGAGGGCTGACGGCGGCTCTGGCTCCTCTCCTGGGACAGGTCCTGGCAGGGTACGGAAGGGGCAGTGGCTGGGCCCTGCTGGTCTGGCATTTGACCCAGCCGGGGAGAGACAAAATCCAGCCTCTGGTTGTCCACTAGGAAGTAACCATGGGAAAACAACAACCTTAAGAGTCAGAAAAGAGCCTGTTTACGTCTTTGGTAGAGTGGATGAGAACATCCAACTGGCCCCGCTTATTTTAGCAAATGTTTTTATGGTTCATCAGGAATTTTCATTAAAGGGTTATTTTTAATTTTTCTTCTCGTCCTTCTGAATCAGGAGAGAGCGCAAAGCCAAGGAGACCCTCCCGAGACGTGGTGCAGAGTGCCCGACCGGGTAATTAATCCAAGTTCTCTAAGAAACTCTCCTTCGAGTCTCAGCTTCAAAGGAAAAAACCCCACAGCACCTCTGGCTGCAGGGTGTCTGTGTCTTGCTGTCTGACATTTGATGCAAAGGGGATTCATTCTCCCACATACAAGCTGAAATTCCCCAGGTACTAATCAGCAATTTCACATTTTCAGCTTGAAATGATCTGCGTGAAAGCCATTAGATGCTAGGAAGAGGGATGTATGAAAGATGTTCTCATTCAGTCTTTACAAAGATGAAGTAATTTTTTATTTTCATTCCTTGACTGGTGACATTTAAGATGTTTGCCCCCAAATTTTAAGCTGTAGAAGGAACTCGACCACCCTGTGCTTCAGCATTGATAGACGGTGGCTGTTGAGTATTTGTGTGTTGCCTTAAACCTGCGCTTCCTTGCTGAGATATCTTCTTTAGTGGAAATTAAATAACATACAGTTGCCCCTGTCTACAAGGCTCATTACTGTCTGTCAGTTCTGACCATTATAGCCACTTAAAATACCACAGGGAGAGCTTATTGGAATTCTTCTGATATACTATTCCTCCAAAAGTCAATCAAAAACCAATCTAGTGCACTTAAGGCTTTTACTGCTTTGCTGAGGACAATCTCCCAGTATCGGCTAATCTGCACGGTCTGCTCCAGCACCACAGTGATTTTTAAGGGCATGTGAGAAGAGATTACCTACCTGTTTGTAAATGAGAGTAGTGGCTTGCTTTCGGTGGGTTGTGGGTCAGAGGTGACAAATGCAATTACTCCTCCTCCTCCAACCAGAGGGGGGAAAAACACCCCCAAGTGCAACGTACTTGTTTGGACTGTGCCATAAAATCAGCGGAGAGTTGCTTGGTGGGAGGAAATTGTCAGTGGGATCATTGGTCAGGGAGGTGAACAGCAGGCAATGGAGCTGAGTTATTTCCCCGAGGTGCTGGTATGTGAAGCAGACTCCAGCGTGTGAGGGAAAAGGTTTGTTTTCAGAGCAGCTAATAGTCCCAAAGGGTCCCGGGGCCCTGTGCATCGCTTTGTTCTGCCATACAGGCAGGGCAATGGGGAAACAGAGGCACAGCTGCGCTGCAGGGTTTATGGAGTTACAGCCTGCAAGAGCAGGGGGCAGGGACAAGCTCCCCGAGCAGCCTGCGCTCAGTGCGTCCTGCAGATGGAGAGTGGATGGACAGATGGACAGGCAGTGCTGACCAGTTAGAGTGCCGGAAGCATTAAGAGAATACTGTGTCCCTGTGTACTCCTAGAACACTTCTCAGAGGTGGAGCAGCATCTTCCCTGTCATGAAGATGGGGAAACTGAGGCACAAAGCACCTCAGCAATTAGCATAGCTAGTTTACAGTAAACCAAGGAACAGAGCAGAGGTATCCTTGCTCCCTGTCCTGCTTTAATGAAAAAGGTGTCTCTTTGCTCTCCTAATTTAAAAGCAAGTTTCTTTTCCACTTTTTTTCAAGACATGCAGTGTCTTTGAGAGTCGTTGTACTGGAAGTTAGTGTCAGTCTGGCTTCCAGATGACACAGAAAGTCCCCACGAATACTTACACCACCTATAACGTGGGTGCTCACTGTGCTGCTGGAGCCTTCACCAGCCTGATGGGCTCACTGCCCTTGAGGAGAGGCAGCCTGCGCTCTCTGCCCTTTCCCATCTTGCCCTCTCGTAAAGCCAGGGTCCTCCTGCACCAAAACGCCCAACTCAAGTGTCAGTTTATGGGTATTTCATCCATTCTGCACAGTTGTACTGGGCATCTGAACAGAAGGCAGATTTCCCCAAGTGTAGCTCATCCTGAGGCAGAGAAGTGCAGTGGTGGGACTTAGGACAACCTAAGCATCAGTCTCCTATGGGTATAGCCGTAGTGTGTTGTCTTTTGCTCATTAGAAATGACTAGTGGGCTTCACAGACTCCTTGGGGCTACTTGGGGATTCAGGGATGCTTCTCACATCAGGCAGTTTTCCCAATCAGGCTGGACAATGAAAGTCACCTCTTCCTCTCCTGAACCCTGCTGTGACAATTTTCATGCCACGTTGCACATTTACTCTTACAGCACATCCAGTGCTCTTTAAATGGCTTAAGGGTTGCCTGTGAGGGAGCTGGACACTTGCTGTGATGTTCCAGGACCCCATTTTTAATATCCAGGGCTTAGTCTCCCAGTTTATGTTTCTGTTTCCCTTAGGTGAATCTGGAATCACCAGTCAAGGAATGTGTAAGACCAACCAATACTCTGGGACCAGGGAGGGATGGACTCACCTTATACATCCCTTGCTTTCCCCAGAGGTCTGTTAACTAATATTTCTTTTATGCTTTATCAGTCTGAACATTATGCTGCTCGCTTCTCTAATTCCATTCTGGACATACTGTTGTAAAGCCTTGTACATATTGCAAAGATATTAAATGCGCAGTCTTTTGTGATATTTACATGTAATACTATTCTGGAAGCACAAGGAAGAGGTCATTGTACCACAGATGGTTAAATGAGGAATGCGCTTCCTAATTTGAATAACATCTTAGAGCCCTTGTAGAGATTTGCACTTACAGGCTGTGCTCTGGGATGTGCCATAGCAGCAGCCCTGACAAGCGTCTGCAGGTGAACAGATGTGGCCCAGCCTGCACCTGCAGTTCATGGCTGGGCCTTCAGTGGGGAAAACAGAGGCACAGCGGTTCCTCCCTTCCTCCCAGGCCTGGAGGAAAGAGTCTGTTTCTGTAGCTAGCAAGCGGGGACACATAATCACTCCTGTCCTGCTGATTACTCAAAAGCAGAGGCTGACTTTCTAAGCTGGTGATTTTGCATGTCCCTGCACAGACGCAGCATCTGACAGCACAGCAGAGCTTGATGTGTTTATCCTCAGCTCTCTGGGATGCAGAGGGCTGTCTTCCCCTCTTCTCCTTCTGTTTTATGGATGAGGAGTGGAGCAGAGATGCTGAAGCTCAGCCTGACTGTCTTGCCCACAGCCATCAAAGAAATCCACAGCAGAGAAAGGAGCCTGTCACCAAGTACTTCTTCCCCATGCAGGGACCCCATCAGAGCCACTGCAAACAGCAG
>NW_010174001.1:19320-45246 GCF_000695765.1 Mesitornis unicolor
CTGGGGGAGCATCTTTCTGCCTGGGCAGCCCCACGCTCTGGAAGCAGGGAGATCCCCTGGCCCAAGCCTGCTCCACAGCCATGCTTGCAGGTCACCTCCTCATCGCGTCCCCATCACTCCCATCGTGGTCCCTCCATGAGACAGACGATGACCTCGTTACCTCCTTTCTGTCATCTTAAGTGCATACTGCAGGGGAAAGCGATCCCGCTGCTCCGTGCATGATGTAGCGAAGTCCAGATGCTGTAAATGCCTAACCAGGCTTAGCTGGGTGGTTACATGTTGAGTTTGAACCGCCTGCATTTGCAGTTGAAGACTCAAATAGTGTAAAAATTGTAAAGTGACTCATAAAATGACTAACATGACATCTATATGGACTTCAGGAGACATTTCCTACCCTTTTCCTACCCAATCACAGATTAATTTATCAGTTTGATAAAATAAAAATTAATTAATATATTTCTGTCATGTATCTCCTTGCAGTCAGAATGATAAAATATTCACAAGAGAGGTGGCTTGGAAACATGACTTTGATGAAGATGATTTAAGAAGAAAGAAACTTTAATTAAAGTCTAGAAAGGTCATTGAGTCCTACCATCAGATAATGGTGAAATTATAAAACAGATGGCAAATGTCCCCAAGAAGAAGAGAAGCAGTGGTCTGGAAAAAAAGAAAGAGATACTGTTAACAAAGTAAAACTCCACTTAGCACTGGCATGGCTCTAGCAGCCTGGAGAGCAGGGAGAAGTGGTCAGGCAATTTGGACTTGCAGAATTAGACTGTTTGACTGCTATTAAACAAAATTAAACTTATGGAGAAGAACATCGTATTTAGGTTTGTCTCAGCCATTTCACTGATTACTTTTTTTGGGTGCTTTATGGTAGAGGGAGACCCTCTGGTGTCTCCAGAAAGAGTAAACCGAGTTGGTGTGAAACCTTGTTGTTGAGGCAAGCTAAAGGTGAGGACCAACGGGCCCTGCTATCCCTGGATAACTGTTCAGAGCTGAGACTCGAGTCAAAAGGTCCTGTTGGCAACAGACGTCTGTGTGTGTCAGGCTCACTGGCTGACTGAGCTGAGTGTGCTTGGGAAGGGCTGTGGGCTGGATTGTGGTGCGGTCACCCCAGGGTTAGCCCCTCATTGTATTCAAAGCTGTAAACACATACAGCACTTCTGTGCTCTTGCTGTGAACATTCAACCTGGCTACAGCTGGAAATTCAACCGGTAAAGACGCAGTGGTAGACGTTTTAAATCAAGCTCACAATCTGGCTGCGTATTTTGGTGGACCTGCATGTTTCCTCATGTAGCCTGCCATGTCATTGCCAATAGGGAAGAGAGTAAAAACCATCGGTGTCATTCTGCAATGGTAACAATGCATGCAGCTATGACCTGACCCACCTCAAAAAAGATACATGGATCTAGAAATGGTGCAGAGATGAGGGGAGGCTTGGAGTGGCTTCCTTGTGATGTGCCCCTGGCTAGAGAGGGGTCTTCAGCTTGGGTGAGGGTGTGGAAGACAGAGGTCATCAGCTGCCCTCCAAGGATGGGACAGAGTGCTTACAACATCAGGAGCAGATGAAGAAGGAAAAATTCATCATTCGGCCACTTTTTTCTCTCTCATTCTGTAGGAAAAAAAACCATGGGTCTTCACTAGACAGGTGCAGGCTCAAAGTAAACCACGGGAAGGGGTTTGTCACATGGCTCATAGCTTCACTAGGCATTTCCAAAAGGGATGGAGAAACACTTGGAAGAGAGTCCATTGGAGTTTATTAACATCAAGGATGCTGGTTTTGACTCAGGAAGTTTTCAAATTGTAAATTTTGGGAGCTAGGAGAGCTTTCTGAGGAAGTGTTACCACACACTTGCTGTATACTCCTACTCTTCCCTAGGTGTCTGCTGTTGGCTGACTGATTTCAGAGAGAGGACATCAGGTGAGATAGACTCCAGGTATAACTCAATAAGGCTGTTATAGAATAATAGAATCATTGAATGGTTTGGGTTGGAAGGGACCTTAAAGCTCCTCCAGTCCAACCCCTGCCATAGGCAGGGGCACCTCCCACCAGACCAGGTTGCCCAAAGCCCCGTCCAACCTGACCTTGTAATCTCATTGTTATTTTTTCAGCTAGGTTAAAGCTACCCGTGTCACCACTTCTGTGACTCCCCTTGACTGCAAGGTCTTAGTGGTGGTCACAAATCTCAGGAGCAAAGGGTAAAAGGAACTGCAGGAGCTCATCTGTCCACTCTCTTGGCCCTTCATAGGGTCACCTTGGCCTGACTTGTTCCTGGCAGATATGTCTGTGTGTCCTGAGAAGTCAGGACCATCTCTCCAAGGGCTCTCATTAGTGCTTTGTTATCCTGAGCATTAGTAAGTGTTTCATACTGTCAGGACTGCTACAGTCTTAGTCTGTTCTCTTTATTCTGTCTCCAGGGGACATGAGGACCAGGGCATGACACTTCCAACTAACCTTCATCTATAACCAGAAACCTTTACTTCTTTGGAAGACTGTAGTCAGAGGCAAGAATAGGAAAAATCAAGCAGATGAGGAAGCCATGGGTTTGTAGTGAATGCCAAAAGTTTGGTCCAAAAAGCAGAGATGTCCAGTTTGCCCCATGGCTTAGCTGTTATCTTTCCTGTTGTAGGACTATGTGACCTGTTATAATGCAGTATCTGTGGGAATATGGTGCTGTGAAGGTCCTTTATCCTTTCTGTCTGTTTTCAAGGAAAGTAAGGAGGTTTCAAAAAAACTCTAAAAAGCTGGAGTACTTTTAGTTGCCTTATCACATCACTGTGATTCCTGTCCTGTTCAGTGTGGGCTGTTACATGCTGCTTCGCCAGAAATCCCGCTGCTGCTCACAGACCGTGGTTCAGGTTAGGGAAGGCCAGGCTCAGGATTGCTCATGCAACCCTAATTCATCATGATCTCATCTTCACTTATGCTGTCACAGTCTATTTTTTCCACTGAAGCCTGTCTCAGTCAGCAGTGCTGACTGATGGTGCTCATTTACTGAGCAGCTATTGGAGATGCTTTGCTCCTTATTGTTCGATGCGCAGCCCCAGGCGTGAGTTCTTGTACTCGCTTTAAGCTCTCTCTTTTTTTTTCCTCTTTCTTGTTTTTCTTGTGCCCATTGCCTAAAGACATATTAAGAGCAGTGTACCCGATTGTCAGAGTACTTCATCTCTTAGGATGTGTCCTGTGGCACCCAGAAGGGTTTGGTCCCCACCACCAGCAGACCTCTAGGGACTGAGCTGTACTGAGCACAATGTTGAGTGGTGGGATAAGGAAGTGGGGGGGATCAGACTGTGATTCCCAGCTAAACCAAATGGATATCTCCCAGCCTTTATGTACCTTCCTACCCTTGCAGACAGGGCAGTAAATGCTCTCCTTTGCTTCATTCCCAAGCTTCACAAACCAAACAGTAGTGTACTTTACGAAGGAATCTCATTGATATCAGCAGAGGACGGGTTTCCTTCATAATCTGAGTCAGCCTTGATGTTGCTGACTATCAAACAGCATCCTTGGCATCTGTCTCAGGTCCTCAGCAGGGATATGTGGGATTTGAAGTGATGGTCTCAGACATTTCAATCGCAGATCCTTGTCCCACATTGTAGATAAAAGCAGGTGAAGCCAGGCAAAACTTATCAGTGACACGTGCTGCCTGCCAGGGTGGGCTGAGGGAGGCAAACCAGGTTCTGCCTGCAGTTACTTGCACCGTTCCTCTGCCCAGTGTGACTGGCTGAAGAGGGTGCTGGTCCCTGAGCAACCACACTTCTCAGGGATTTCTTTAATACTTAAAAGCATTAACAAAGGTAGTCAGCGATTTTCAATGGCATCGTGGACTGCAAGCTGGCAGATGAGCCCCACACCCCATGCAGGAGTGCTGCGAGCTGTGGCTGGGGGGACAGCGTGAGTGGGTACGTGTACCTCCACCACTGAGGTCAAATTGGTCTGTGAAGCTCCTCTGGGGCCTAGTTCATCAAATGGTCCTCAAATGTCACCAGTTGAGCTCTGCATCCCCTGACCCAGGACCCGCTCTCCTCTTCAGTCATCTCTGTGCTTCAACACTGCCTCTTTATCCTAGCAAACCGAAAGACCAAGCCAATTTTTATGTGTAGTGTTTTATTCCTATAGCTCGCATATGAAAGATCAAAGGTGGGCTAATAGGCCTGCTCTTTGCCCTAACGTCCTCAGCATCCTTTTGGCTAGATGAGATATTAAAGACAAATGACAGCACAGACCACACAGTCTCGGTTATCTTTTGGGCACACGTTGGATGAACTGAGGCAGACATAAACCAGATCTACATGTCTCTTTCTTTTTTCTTTCTGAAAGAAAATGCAGTGCCCAGGGAACAGGGATCTAACACACCAGAAATGGACTTTTTTTTTCTTTGTTTTCTACAGCAAGTAGCTGAGTTTCTTTTGGTTTGTCTTTTATCTGTTATCGTATGTCTACTATGTTTTCCAGAAAGTTTTTAATTTACAGTGCATTATAGATTCTAAAGGAAATAACTCTCCTTCCTTTTGCCTATTTAAATTGGTTAATGCGTTTAAACATTTTCTCCTGCCAAAGGCAGTACGAAAGAAAGGCTTTCGCAGCGGCGTCCTTGGGGCGACTCAGTGCTTTCATGTACGTACCCAAGTTTACAGTTTCCTTCCATCAGTTGTAACACTTCACCATCAGAAATGGGGTGATTTAGGTATACTTTACAAGAAGAAAGTCTGAAGGCTGTTGCTCAAGGGATCTTTTTGCCATTTTAATCGGTCGCTAATGGTCTTGGAACAAAACTTAATGTTATATTATTGAAATCTAAAACCAAACTCTGATTTCAGAATTAGAGCTACGGAGGATGTGTCAAAAGTTTTGAGAATTTGATGCAGAAGAGTTGAAAATGAACATATTTTTGCATCTGACTGGGGAATAGAAACATTGCACTTCGAATATTCCAGAACCCCTCAAGCGGACTTGAACTTGTTAAAAGTTTAGAACAATTTTAAATGAACTACAAATGCCGTTTATGGTAGATAAAGAAAACAGAGGGAGCCGTCCTCCTGCGGGCGTCCACACCCTCAGCGTGTTTCTCAGTGGTGTTCAAGTGACTCCTCTCCAGCAGAGCAGGAGAATGTCACAGCAATCCCCCCACAGAGGAGCGGGGGGTCAGTCCCCTCAAAGGCCATTTGCATCCTAAAGTGACTGATTGCAGCTGCGTCCTGTCTCAATCAAGAGGCATTTGTGAGCACCTTGCATTAACATATGGGCATGCCTGAAGGCAGAGTTGGGCCAGGAATTTGCATGTCCATGTGGCAAAGGGTGCAGAAAGGCTTCCCGCTGAGGTCCGCAAGCACCTGCCCAGGTGGAAAAGCTCAGCTCATCCTTTAGGAGTTGAACGATTTGCTAATGGCTTTCAAGCACAGGAGATGGCTGCACCTGGCCACCCGACTGCAGATTTGCATTTCCAAAGAGAGGAGAACTCTCCCTAGCCCAGGGGGAAAACTGGTGAAATTGCTTTCCTTTTGGAGGGGGATCAATGCATCTTTGACTAAAGGCAGCTTTGAATTTAAGGAGGAGAAGCAACAAGCTGCACCAAGCCTGATTTTTTTTAATTATTATTTTATTTTATTTTTCTCCCGTAAATGCAAGCTGAGAATGCAGAAAGGGCATCCTGTGAGCAAGCCCCGGTAAGTGTCTCCAGGCTGTTGAATTACCATGGTGGAGGAAGTTTCTTGTTGGTTTTGACCTTGCAACAACCATATGAAATGCCCTTTTCTTTCCTTTCTGCCATGAGTGCCTTTATGAACCTTTGAAATGTTACGCTTTGGAACAGTTTGATTTGTTAGGCTTTAGCTTAACCTGGCTTGTGTTAAATGTGATTTCAAAGCGATGTCCTAAAATCCGGGTGTTCATGTCTGTGGTGTGGTGTTCCCTTGTGCTATGCACCCATCGGGTCTGGCAGTGCTCTGAACCCAAATTATTTGGAGAAATGTGCAGGTGAGCTTTTGGGCAGCAGGAGCAGGGCATGTTTGAGTTAGACTGTAACAGGGACAGAAACACACGCGTACAAACACAGGTGTCCAAGAGCAAAGTGGATTAAATGTAATCATTGTCACACACGCACACGTCCTGTGTGCCAAATAAATACCAAGTATCTATAGTTAGTCCAGAAACAGTATAGTGTGTTGCCAAAAGAAGTAATGCATTTATATCTGGATATATGAGATGTATAGCTATGTCATTACAATGTGCTTATCACCAGCTGGATGTGATAGATAGCCATATAAGTACATCTTGTTCATTAACTCATACTTACACTGTAAGGCCATATAAACGCAATGTATTCATAGCCACATAAAATCTCTCCTACTTATCAGCTCATCATCTCACTTCTATCTGAGCAGAAAATGTCTTCCTTCTTACTGAGTCTTCTTGGCTCACATTTCTTGTTTAAATGGATGATTCTGCCCTTTAGCTTCCCAGATGCAATGTGAGGATAGAGCTTGTACAATAATGCTCGGTGTAAAATAGACCACAGAAAACAAGGCCGGGAGAGCCTTTGTGAAGTTACGTTGTCGCTTCCTTGGCTATGAGCAAGGGCTGGCAACACTTGTGTCCTGCTTGTGGAAATTTCATTGCTACCCTGATGACTGCTCCGTAAGAGAAGAGGAGCAGGGCAGAGTTAGCCCGGATCCATTCAACCACCCCAGCCAGGGAGCAGGGCAGGCTGGGGGGGCAACCCAGGGCATCAGGCACCTCAAGACAACAGCGTTAGAGAGGCCATTTTTGCTCTTTATTTGGATCTCTCTGTGCTTCTGGTAGTGCCTAGGGTGCCTAAAGAACAGCTTGTCTACACTTGTACTGGGAGATGTACTGAAGTGTTATTTTCTTATTGCAATAGCAAATCAAGGAAGTGATAACACTGAAGGCTATGTGACAGCAGGAGATTTGATGTAGTTCACAGTAACCATTTATTATTAGTTTCTGTTTTGAAGCCCTTTCTGAAGGGTTTAGGCCAATATCCCCATTTTCTAGGGGGGAACTGAGACATGGGAGCTTGCTAAGGTCTCAGACCAGGTCCAATAACAGAATTAAGGTTTCTGAGTTGCTGTACTACCTAATAAACAACATACAGAATAGCTGATTCACATGAAAGATGCTTGTCTACCTTATCGATTTACACAATCATCTGTGACCCCGGTGCTGTAGGACAGATGATGCTATTACTGCCTCATAGTAAGGAGATATTACAAAGGCTTTGTCAAGCTCATTTTGGTCTGATCTCTTACTCAGGAGCATCCAAGCCAGAAGTAATTCATAACTTGCTCCTCCTAGGTAAATTACCATTAAAATATTTTAATCTTGTTCTTTCTCGTGAGGAGTTGTGGATGTGCTGTATATTTCTTAGAAAAGCAGTTCTGAAGCATTTTTAGAGAATTTAATCCCTTCCACCTCATATGTAACCTTATTTCCTAAAAGAATGAGGCATACACAATTGCAGGAGCCACCACATGCAGTCTCTCTTCTTGACCTTTAATGAGGGTGAGCCCTTCGGTTGATTCCAACTACAGCTGACAGAGGGATAGAGATCTTAAAGATGCTCTGTTCTTGGGAGTTTTGTGAAGCTGGCAGCAGGAGGAAGCCCTGGAGCTACCACCACCAGAGACTCCAGCATGACCTTCCCAGGTGTGGACAGAGATGGGTGACTGATAGGGGAGCCCCTGAAGTATCGCGGGTGGGGAAGGGGATGTGGGCTGTTGCAGAGGGTTATACCGAAATCCAGGGCACGCAAGAAAACATACTGGGAGTAGCTCTGCTCTCTTGAACTACCTTGTTCCCTCTCTAAACTCTCCTGTGATACCTCTCTGGGTGTCGTGAAACTCAGTTGTCTGAGGAAGGGGGTGGGGAACACCAAACGAACCAGAAACCAGAGTTGCTTGACATCTTATTGAGACTTTGTGAATCAAAAGCCAGAGTTGCTTGACATCTTATTGAGACTTTGCTGTGCCACATGGAAGGGATGTGGACAGGGATCAAAACTTCTTGTTTGGGGGATTTTCCTTCCCTGTGATGTCTTGTCTCTTCATGACACAAGTCACTGGGACTTTGCTGGCTTCAACAGCCATGCCAGCTTCCTCTGGGGGAGAGAGCCGTCCATCTTCAGCCCAGAGGACTTGAGTGATACTCTGTGTTAATTCTATCACTGACCTGGGGTCGATTTCAGCTCCTGGGAAGAGGCCACCCAGAGAAGTGAGATAACATGACACACGCCACGGTCACAAACGAGATACTCTGATGTACAAATGTCCATCTTGTCCCACCTTATGTTCATCTCCGTGCTTTCCTGTGTGACACTGTGCTGCTCCTTGGGCAGTGAAGAAGACAGCTGCCTATTACTGATGGGAGCCCTAGTTAGGCCTGGAAAGAGCACGGTGCAACTGAGAGGACCTGGGCTCATATGGGAATGTGGGGGAGCTTGCAGCTCCTCCCGTGGTCACTATGGCACACATGTGGTGCATTACTCAGAGCTGAGACGATAACTCACCCGGAGAGAGCTTTGTCTGCTGAGCAAAGCTGCAGTGCTTTTAGATGACTGGTAAAGCAGTGAGATGCTGCTTGAATTACACCAACTCGGCCTCCCGGTTTTGCCCTCTTTTCTTTATTTTTAATTCCCGCCCCCCCCCAGTGCATTTCCATGACATGAAAGCCCAGTAAGTGACACTCAACTGCTATCAATGCTGTTTTAATATGGACTTCTCTAAGGGAGGGGAAAAAAAAAAAGAGCTTCTTCCAAGGTCATTAGCTGACAATTGCAGCCTGTTTGAAAATTGCTTGCACTCTCTGCTAATTGGTCTACCAGACCTGTTCATTTGTTAATTTGATGCCATTAGGTAACTGGCACATCTCTGCTGCAGGCAGAATAAGGCAAGGATTGAGGATGCTGTTTTGGTCTTTGGATGCTTTGAAAGGACCTGACACGAGCAATGCTGTTCTGTGCCTGCTGGGAGGAAAGAATCCTCAGGGGTGGTAGGACACTGTGTGGACACCTTGGGCTGTATGTCACCCCTGCTGGGTGCTAGAAAACCTGGACTCTGGGGTGAAAAGCGTAGGCTGAATGAATAAATTGCTTTGGGTTTTGTTAGCTCAACCTTAAAGCAATTAAGGCAATTACTTAGATTGGCCCCAAATTGACTGGCTTCGGATTTGCAAAGTGAAAGAAAGAAGATGTTTCAGGGTTAAATGAATGCTTGATTTGACCAAAAATGAGTCCTACAAATAAGAGTGAAAGGTTGGCCTTGCAGAACAGGTATAAATATCTGCCATGACCTTCTCCTCTCCGTGGGTAAGAGACCATCACCTGGAACAAGGACTTGGGCTGTAGTCCTCGACGCTCCAGGAGGGTGCCTTGGGCATGGGCAGCATCCATCTGCCCTGCTCTTGGTGTGACACATGAATGGACGGAGGGGGGAAGAGGCAGACGCGCTCTGCTCTCAGTCTGGTGAGCCCAAGCTCAGGAGGGGAACACAGATCCCAGTATGTGGCGATACCCCACTGTGCCCACCCCTGGGTATGCCCTATACTTGGCTGGTTAGGCTATTTTTGGAGGAAAAAAAGACCTTGAATTCAAGAGGGATGGGGCTTGAACTGAGATTAATGCCTGAGATGCTGCAACAGGAGAGACATCAGCTGTGTCTCTCAATCTGTGAAAGGTGCCAAATGCCCTGAAACTATTTATACATTTAAGAGTACTCAGTGAGTGCAACCCAAACTGTTTCAGGTTGGCTGAAACAGGATCTTTTAGCAGCTTCACTGTCTGCTTTAAAAAAACCTGCTCTTCCCTGTATCAGGTCTGCCTCCTCCAGCCTGTTGCACTGCTGTGCCCAGCAGAAATGCAGCCCATCTGCAAACTGGTGTTACTGGCTGATGATATCTCTGTGTTAATGAGCTGCGCTTTTTTTGGCAAACAGTGGCCATAATTTCTTTGGGGTGGAGAAGGAACATTAATTGGCTCAGTTGTTGCACGGGGGGTGCTGTGTCCCACCGAGAAAGGGCTCAGCTTTAACTCCCTGGAGTGTCCTGTGTGTGTGAGGAACTTGTGTCATGGTCAGAGTTGGGGGTCCGCCTGGACTTTGTCCCATGCTGTCTGACAGCTCGGTCTCACTCTGGTACTGGCTCCTTACCTCTGCCTTAAAAACAGACCTAGGACCAAGTACTGTGATGCACATCCCATGGGTCCACTCACCAGTGCCCTTGTATCCTCTGCTTGTAACCTTCATCCTAATCTTTCTCTTGTATCCTTCATCCCAAAGAGACCACAAACACCTCAAACTCAAAACCTACTGCCTTAAAAGCACCTGCTCTTTGCCAAAGAGTGTGTTTGAACCCTGCAGTTGACCACCGCGCTTGTGAATTGCTGCTGTCCCTGCCCCATTGCAACGGCAGCAGGGTACAAGATGAAGGGTTGCACTCACATTTGGGAGTGCAAACCTCTCCTCTTTCATCTCCATAAAGGGCCTTACTGATGGCAGCGTGAGCAGAAAAGGGTGTCTTGTCAGAAGAAGCAATGATAATGACTTAAAAATACAACATTAGAGCAGTTTTGCTGCTTTTAAATTAGGTAGAAAAATTATCCCTGTTGTTATAGGTCATTCTCAATTCATGGTCCTCGCTGGCTGAACTTTGCTGCTTAACACCGGGTCTTTTTTTACCCCGCGCACCTAAGAAAACACTAATTTGTGTGTGATGTAGGTGTTGGGCACAGAGACTGAAGCAGATCCCAGGAGCACCAGGCCAGGGGGGAAGTGAAGGGGAGACTGGATCCTACCTTGAACCTGCTCTTGTGTTGGGGTTAAGTCCTGGTCCGTGTTCAGAAAGATGGGAGAGGGAAACCAGCCAAACAGCCATGGGGAGGACCTGGCTTTGAGTGGGTAACTTGTGTTTTGGTGATGGTGAAGGAAAACAAGCAAAAGCCCACATAATTCTCCCTAGGCTGGGGTTTTGCCAGCCCAGGTGTGGTGGTAACAAATTGCACCTCATTGCACCCGACAGCCACAGCTTGGCTGGAAAAACCTTCTCATCTTGACCTGGCTTCGGGAGCTGGAGGATTTAGCAGACTCGACTCTTCCTTGCTGCCTTTTGAGAATTTCTTAAGAAAACACTTTCCTTCCGTGGGTGATGTCCCGAGTTGAGAGAAAAGCAGCTGTCGGTGGTTCACAGCTCAGATTTCCCTGAGAAGTGTAAAGTCTCAGCTGGACACCACGATGATAAATTTTATAGATTTTCCCTCCACTCCCTCCACATCCACCAGGCAGCTAAACCCAACAGTAAGCGACAGCACGTTTCTCTGTGTTTAACTTCTCCTTGAGATAATCCATTTGCCTCTGTTCTTTGAAAACTTACTGAATAAGCCACTTGTTTCACACTGGTGGGGAAATAACACTTTGGGGGCCCCTTTTGTGCCTGTCTTATGTATAACAGAAGCGTGGAGTTGTATAAAGTCTAATAAATATCCAGCTCTGCCAGATGTTAGCGTTCTTTTTTCTTTATTTTTCCCCCTACTAGAAAGGAGGTCAGAATTTGAGATCCAGACTTTAGCTGACTGCAAATAAAATGGGACTGTTTCTAAGAGACATGTTGTGACAGTGCAAATTATCACATTTTAGATGGTGTTAAATATAGAAATGCCACTTAAGAAGGGATGCATTTTGTTCGGCGCCTGATATTTGTCTCGTCAAGACATCCTTGTGAGATGGTGTCTGTTCATTATCTTCCCACCTTTTCACTCTATTATCCTGCTCTGACAACGCTTCATGAAGAAGTTATAGCCCTTACCGTGTTTCATGGCACTTTTGAGATGGGGGGCAGGTCATTGCACAGCCAGTTTGGCTGACTCCAAATTATTGTGCGGTGGAGACATTCCCACTTGCAAGATCTGCCCCTTCCTCCCTGGGATAGACCTCTGGGTCAGATGCAGGGAGCAGGGGGAGGCAAAAGATGCCAAAAAGCCAAGCTATTACCCAGCCTCACAGCTACAGCCAAGGCAAAGGGGCTGGAGGGGCCGCAGGAGACAGGCAGAGAGAGTGGCCCAGCAAGGAGCCTCAGCCAGGAAAGCCAAAATGAGGAAGAAACCATTTCCTTGAGCAGACCAAGTTCACTGGAGCGGATGGTTTTGAAGTTTGTTTGGTTATTTTGGCTGCATCTAGCTCATTGATGGCTCTGTTTCCTTCTCCCGTTGGAAAAGCATGCGTTTGGTCTCATTTATAAAATTTAGAAGTGCCATTTTCTTCATGGCGTACGATCTCTGCTGCTTCTCAACAGTGGTAATTGCATGGAAACTCGCATGGTTTATACCTAAAGGAATCTTAATTTTAATACATACAAAATTACAGCTATTTAAGCCTCATTTAGTCAGAAGCAGCGCAGTTTTCCATCAGACACATCTCCAAACAGAAGCTGGTTTTGCACTTAGAGTGGATTCTCAGTTGTAACTTTATCTCCCCCACCTTGGTCTCAGCTCCATTAAACTTAATCACCATCATATACTATTACCCATTCAGTTAATGAAAAATAGTTTTCTCCAAAGGTAAAGTGTTATAATTAAAGGCTCTGTACAGCCACAATAGCTTTTGTGCCTTCAACCTTTTTTCATTTTAAAAATTGGTTCATTCTGTGCAGAGCGAAAGGCCAGAAATGCTTATGAAACAAAGCAATTCTGCTCAGACGATGAGAAAATAATCACGTAGGATTACATGGCCACAGATAAAATTTTGCAACAGGTTCTTGTCCCTGCCATGGATCATCAGACAGATCTAATAAAACTCCTAAGTAGGCCAGTGTTGCCCCATAAGTTAATAGCAGCATTGCTTTTAATCAGGATGATACCAGGCTGCTTTTAAAGCAGTAATGAGACTTAAGCATGGTGGGGCGTGTGGTCTGACCAGAGAGCCCAGCCTGCGGAGGAGAATGGGTCCACAGCACCCGGGGGCACACCAGCAGTTCGGAGAGGTGACGGTTCAGGCCCAAGAAGCTGCAGTGAAATCATTTGTTTTATTATTCACAGTATCAATTTGTTTTGCCAGAATGACTTTTTAAATTGATATATTTTTTTTTTTATTTCCCGCGCACTGAATTAATTTTGTTTTCTTTTCCTCATCCCCTAAATTAAAAAAGCCCTGCATGGAAAATTCCCGATTCGTGCTAATAAAAATACATTCTTGTGTATGTTCTTATGATGCACATCCAGCTATATAAATATAGATGATTTGTAGCTATACACAAATAAAGCGGGGTTTTCAAAAGCTGCCTAACTACTCCCAGCCTAAACTACTTGGAGTAAAAGCAGGGAGAGTTTATAATTAAATTCACTGGGAGCTGTGCTGGTCCCCTGCTGAGTGCTTTTAAACATTCCTCTCCTCAGACTCTACTGGGAGAGAAATATACTGTATTTATAGCCATCTTGTTTCAATATAAACATGTCAAACTGTAAATCTCAGACACAGAGATGGGCTAAAGCTGAATAATTCAGATCCAGATTTCCAACGTTCTCTGTTTCAGACCAGCTCTGTTGTGAGCTTCAGGTTTGGGGATCTGGGGCTGGTTTCTCGTTTAGGTCCAGCTTCCTTCCTCGCATTTCGGAGAGGGTTTGCTCCTGAACCCCAGGTCCCACCGAGCTCCAGTTATACCTCGTGTACTGAATTAGCTCCTGATTTCTCTCAGCTCCAAGGTGCTTTTCCGGAGTGAAACGCCCTTTGTGTTTCGTGTCCCTGATAACCTTGTTCCCATTAAGATGATTATGCATTTCCTCTATAATGGGAGCAACATGTACCTGTCTTCGGTTTCACATTTTTGTTCCGCTTGTCCCTGTGTCTTTCCTTCCATACCCTGTGCTGGAAAGATCCTATTATTATAATGGCAACAACAAAAATAGCATCGTGATTATTATTAGTGTTGGACAGGTTGTTTGCTGGGAACTGATCGCTCTGTGAAATGGGCCGTGTGCCCAGGACAGGGCACTTCTGCCTGACTGGGCTCCTCTGCTGGGAGGTGGAGGTTGGAGAAACACAAAGCAAAACCCAACGAGCGCTGGGTAATTTGGGCAATAACAGCAGCGATTGGTGTGTTGACAATCCCAAGCTTGTTTAGCAGCAGATACGAGGGAGAAAGAGGGGGAAAAGAAGATGTTCCCATAACGACTGCCACGTGAGCGCTGTTACCGTTCCCGCAAGGTGCTGGCACGCGTTCACGGCACACGCGCCTCCCAAAAAGGTGTGTGCGCTCTGCAGATGTTTCCTTGGAGTGGGAGATGTCCTAATAAGCAGGTACATTGTTCCACGTGTTTAATCACGAACGGCACTGAATGACTGCTTCAATTCTCCTGATCCTTTTTTCTTCCCTCTTGACCTTTTCCTTTCCTAGCCTGTCACAAATGAAAAATGATTATTAACAGGAATTTAAAAAAAAAGAAAAAGAAAAAAAATAAAGTAAGAAGATTATGCTTGAGGGAGAAGGGAGACTTGGGAACATAAAGGAGAGTGGAAGTGTGTTACGTAGCGTTTGTTTTCTCTGCTGCCATTTCATTGCTTTTTCTGGGAGCCCTGCCAGAAAAATGGCGAGCAGCACTTTAATTAAAGAAGGCTCTGTGTGCACTCCAGCTGTTCCTCATGTGACCTGCCTGTCTACGGGCAAAGCAAAGGATGCTCCCGCCAGCCCTCCCGAATCGATGCTAACCCAATTCCCGACCACACAGCGTCAGGCGTTCGTGCAAACCTGCAGCGTTTCGGGCACTGCCTGCGAGCCGGGCGCTCCGTGCCCCATCCCGTTCCTGGTATCTGCATGGATCTAAAGGCAGAATCTGTCAGCAGCATTGCCTGGGGTGCATGGAGGGAGCTGGGGCTTCACTTAAAACATTTTTTCTGCCTCTGGCAATATTCGTTACCCATAAACAGCCCGTGCTGCCTGGAAGGAAGGGCATTTTGGGGTTGCAGGTGGAAGATTGGGCCCCCACTGAAGTTTCTGGGAAAGCAGAAATTGGCTCTGAATGAGTATGAATAATTTTTCAGCAGTAGCCTAGATCTAGGATGCCTTAGGTTCAGGGAGTGCATTAGGTTTGGGTGGTTAGGTTTGGGGTTTTTTTGCCTTTTTTCTTTTCCTGGCTTTGGAGAAAAACAAATTCAGCTGGAAGAGAAGAGGCCAGCTATGCCAGTGTTTTCAGCTAAGCTGAAGATCCAGCTGTGCATCTGGAAGGTGCTGTATGGATTCATGAGCGATGTTAAAAAATAAATACTAATAAAGCAAAGCTGCGTAACAGGATGGACGTTTCTGTGATGAGCCTGTGAGAAAGCTGACACAGGATCTTACGGCTTACACATGTTAAAATGGTGTTTCTTGTGAAACTGCCCTCTGAATCCAGTTTATTGTGGAAGAAAACATTTACTGTGCTGCTGTAGGCCACATAGTCCCTTAAGACAATAGGCTGGACCGAGTCCTTGTTTATGCCACAGGGCTCTTTTGCAGCCCTCTGCCAATGCAAAGGGCACGAAGATAAACGTGATGTTGTCTGTGCCCACTGTAAGCCCATTCTCCAGTGCCAGACAGGCACAAAGGGGTCTCTCTGTAAGCGAGAGTGTCATAAAGCCCCGTGTAATAAAACCCTCTGCTTTTGTCGCAGCAGCTCGGTGGCATTACTGCCATCGCAAATGTCACTTCTGACGTACTCGTTTAGGTGAGACTTGAAACGTCCAAGTGTAACCTAAAGTGTCCCACAGCTGAAGCGTTTCATTGTACTTTCACACACCTCACTTACTAGTAAGTAACATGAAGCTGCTTCCTCCCACAGCGGTACGGAGCCGAGCCTCCTGTATTGACCTGTGGGAGACCTTTTTTGGGAGCTTTCCAACCCTTTTCCTTTCATAGCCTGAGAATTGCTCCTTCTGTATTCGTCTGTCTCCCTGCACACCTAGGTCTATTCACACAGTTTATGGCAGTGGAGATGAATTGCTGTAATACGCTGAGGAGATTCAAAACCAAGCTATTGTATTTCCGAAAGTCAACTTTGGAGTAGTGGGTACAGGGTGGACGCCCTCCCCCTTCCAGCAAAAAGGAAAAACCTGAGAAAGGGGAGATGTTATCTGGATGTGACAGAAGCACAGGGGGTTGGATGGAGTCTTGGTGTGGGGGTGTGAGGTTAGAGCTCTACCTTGCACCTTTTGTCCAGCCTTTATGTGTCTGCAAAGGCCTCGTGGTAGCTGAAAAACTGTTGATACATGTCAGTAATATTTTAAAAAGGGTCAGCTCAGTGCTTTGTGGTGGAGAAGCTGTGTTGCTGGCTGTGGATAGTTTCTGAGGAGTAGCTGGAGGCTCTGGAGGCTTTTGTGCGATGTTCCTACGCACATTTACTGTGAAACCCAACTGATGCTCTGGACCCTCTCTTTGCACACCCACCAAAATGCCACTGTCACATTTTGTGTTCCATCAAATACAGCAGTATGTTTTCCTCAGATATGGAAATAGGTATGTGTGCTGCACGTATGCAGTCTGTGCTGTTGGTAGCGCAGAGTCTGGTCATGGTCATCTCTGCTTGTGATCTGGCTGCATGCTTTCCTCTTGGCTGGAAATACGAGGGTTGCGGGGCCTTTTTCTTTTACCCTCAAATGCTGGTTTCATTTCAGTGACACCATGTGTCCATTTGCACCTTAGCTCGTTTCCCTGAAGTGATTTATCTGTTTTCTGCAGTTCCTCTTTGGGTGACACTGTTACGGGAGCCTTTAATTCCTCTTGTGCTGCCTTTCAGCTCAATACCAAATTGTTTCCTCCATCCACGTAAGGTTCTTCTACAAAAAACCTCATAAATTATTTTCCTTTCCCTGTACTTTATTTTTCGGCTTGCTAGGCAGTTTGCCTTCTTCTCACGTACATCTGAGTGAACTTTCTTTGTCCTGGCTGCTTTGAAGTACAGGCTCAGAAGCAGCAACAACTTCATGAGCTACAGTTGAGCTGGTGCTCATGCAGAAGGTCCTTTGCTGTTCTGTGCATCAGGTGCTGGGGGATAACACAACAAAGACTCCCTTCTTGTACAACGACACGGGTTCCTTATTAGCAGAATTACTTCCAAAATGTACCTGGAGAAGGC
Source organism: Mesitornis unicolor (assembly GCF_000695765.1). NCBI lineage: Eukaryota > Metazoa > Chordata > Aves > Mesitornithiformes > Mesitornithidae > Mesitornis > Mesitornis unicolor. Next base: position 36,432 of record NW_010174001.1, read on the forward strand.
ATTCGTACTGCCCTGCTTTACTTCTGATACTTCTCACAAGTTTTTTCCCTTCTACAACTTGGACACCTCTCTCCCAGCTACAGGCAGGCTACTGTGTCTTTTGGTAACATCCATTTATTTATTTACTGTCCGAGTGTTTGTTGATTTGCTGGAGGCAGTGTTTGCCACTATGCAGGCCACCCTAAGGGCACAGCTTTTACTGTCGTTCTGCTGTGGTCTAGCAGGTGCCCTTACACTTCAGGGGTGATGGGCTTTGAACTAGGGGTGCATCATCTCCCCAGTGTCAGGGGAATAACCTCCTAAACACGAGGGGCACAGGCCATAGTGTGTGACTTTACTGGACTCGTACTTTTCTGGCAGGCAAGAAGCTTATTTCATGGTTTTCAGATTGGGCTTTGGGAGGACAGGTGATGCTACAGTGGCTGCGCAGAGAGGTGGATGATGTGATTTTATGGTACCTTCCCCCTTGCTAAACCTACTGGCAGATGAAGTTCCTGAACCAATAAATTCATGTGAACACCCATCCTCATAGGTGGCACGACTGCTTTTTGTTTCAGTGAAGGCCCCAGCAGAGGTCAGGCCCGGCTTTCAGTAGGGCCCTGTGCACACACAGCCCTGCTACGTCGGGCTGGGTTGGTGGAGGCTGGAAATAGGAGTGACTTATCACAGGCTGTTAGGTACATCAGCGCTGGAGCCACGGCTGAGTGCAGTTGTCCTCAAGTGCCTCTGTGTCCTCTGCTTGCCCATGCCACCTCCTGTGCCCAGCTGTGACAGATGCAGATGTTCCAGTTATGTTCCAGTTTGTCATCCAAAACCTTTGAGATTTTCTTACCCCATGAGGCCAGCAGGCACAGATGGCAGTTGAAGGTTATCCTTTTGCTGGCCATTTTGGCCACGTGAAGTTAATTGGGAGGGTCTCTCCTTGCTGTAAAAACAACTTAATGAGTTCCCTGTGTCTTTTTCTGTGGTTTTGGTCTCATAGATGTGCTCAGAAGACTACTTTGGGGGGCTGCGGAGATGTTACTGTGCTGGGGAGGTGAGGCAGGAGGTGTGGTCCTGGAGAGAGAGACGACTCACTTTGGGGAGCCTTACTTTCCCATATGCATGGGGGTTCATGAAACTCCCTAAGCCAGCCCATCTGAGTGTGGAGGCCATGCTGGGAGGGGGAGATACCCCTCTGTGGGACTTTTTGGCTGCAGCACCCCAAGGAGCGGTGCTGAATAAATGCGCGTGTCTGCATGTGCATCCACTTTAGTCAGTTTTTAAACGTGCATCTCCTTTCCTCCCTAGCAAAGGGTTGTATGAGAGTAAAGAGGTGACCTCAGTTCCCCTTTTGCTCCTGCAAAACCTGCTCATACCCTCTCGTGCCTGAGAAACTACTGCAGAGGATGCTTTGCCTCTCTCTCTTTCTTTCACTTTGTAATGAGAAGAACAATCTTTCATTGTTAGATTTTAAAATAATCCTCTTCTGTCACAGCCCAGTTCCTACATCCAGCAGCACTGGCTGGACTCTGTACCAGAAAACTGTGTTAAGAGGGTGATGCATGTCCGACCATCCGTTGCTTTTCCTCTTATTTTCCCAGGAACGGCTGCAAATTGTTCCCTACCACTGTGGTCAGTAGGATAATGTAAAGGAAGGGTCTCCCTCCAAGGCTATTGAATGGTGCACAGTCTCCAAACCGCAGAGGATTTTGGACAAAGTCTTAAAGGAAAAGGCACTGGAGGGATTTTTAGGAAGAGTCCATTGCCAAGGCGAGTGGCAACAGCCTGAAGCCGGGGCTGTCCCACAGCCCTTTGTTCCTCGGGGTGGTCGGCTTCCTCCGACCGGCGCGGCACAAAGAGGCTTTGGGAGCTGGCCCGAAACCGAGGAATGGCAAAACGCAGTTAGTTCCCCTGCTTTTGTAAAAGGCATGGCTGGTGGCCAAGGGAAGTTTCTGTGTCCCGCTGCCTTCTGTGTGCTGGGGCTCAGCTGGGACCCACTGTGCTCCTGAGTCCTTGGGCTGCAACCGGAGTCTGGGAGCTTTGCTTCTTCCTTTGTACATGGGTGGAGAAGACAACAGTCAAGTGTTTTCAGCTTTTCTGACTGATTCATGCTTGTTACAAAGCTGGTGGCCAGGGCAAGTTTCCTGTCGTGGGTTGGGTGTCCTGGGGACGTTTGCTTTGCTTCTGCCAGGGCTTGAGCTCGTTCTGGAGACAAGAGAGCCTGGTCAGAACGTTGGGGAAGTTGCAGAAAAGACGGCTGTGGGCTTGAGGGTGCTGTCCAAGACAGCCCCAGCCCTGGGCAGAGGCTGTCTGAGCTGCCCCGCTCGGAAAGAAAATGTAGCGTGGGGAAACCACCAGCTCCTAAAGACACCAGAGACTATGTCTCCCTCAGTGCACTCCTGCTTGAATAAATCGTGAAGGCTGTCAATAAATAACTCTTTCATCAGACAAGATGGGTTCTTTGGTCCAGATGCTTTTCTTGTGGTTAGTCTTGTGGTGAAGAGGGAGTTTTGCCAACAGGCAAGGCGCAGCATGGGGACAAACCATAGCACAGGTTGTGTAAAAGGGAACTAAAGAAAAAGACCTAAGACAGATGAGATCGAATGACAATGTTTGTTGGGAATTACTGTCATGTGGAGAAACTTTGCATTGATCGGTGCGATTAGCTGATCTCTAGATGGGCAGAGGATTGTGAGGATGGAAGCAGGCTGTCATTAAAATTAAGATGCAGTTACAGGAGGTGTTTTAATTTGAGTTTATACAGTGTGACAACTTGGAGAGAAAAGATCCCCACCTTAGGAAAATCTGGGGCTTTTGCTTTTGTTAATTTTCTGATAAGAGAGGGTCTCTGCTGTGAGTTCACGTACTGGAGCGCTATAGCCTAAGAGCAGTCTTCTTCAGGCCTTTCAGGCCATGCAGGCAGGGCTGGAGTCCATTGGACTGGAGCAGCTGCAGGCAGCTATCATACTGGAGCAGCCAGAGACAGCACAAGCACACTTAATCTTGCACGCCTGCATAATATAGAAGTAGGAATAAGTGAAATTCTGCCATTTGTTTGACAAGAGCATCCTCCAGTCTGGGGACCGCTCTGCTCAACGGCCACGTTTCCTGCAGCAGAGAAGCCAGTACATGTAGAGAGACTCCGAGATGTGTTATGTGTCTGATATGAAAAGCATGTGAGACTTTTTTCCATTTCTGGTGGGAATTAATACAATAGAGCTGTCGCCTTTCATCAGTCAGATCTGGTGGCAGCTAAGCTCAGGGGTGGGAGCGGAGAGGAGGGCGTGCGAAAAGGTGTGGAGAAAGCTGGAATTTGCATTGTGGAGAGGAAGGGATTTTTCTGTGCATCTCGAGGAGAAGCGAAGGGCTGTTCTCTGTCAGAGATCCTGACAGATTTTGGGCTGGGCTGAGCCTGCTGGGGTGGGCACAGAAAGCATCTGGGTGTGAAGCAGAAGTTGCTGCTAAGGGAAACCAAATCCTTTTTTTGGAGAGACTGTCAGGGTTATTTAGAGGGAGGTTTAAAGCACACTGCTCTTTTCCCTGCAGTGAGAAATAACTCCCTCCGAACTCCTCCCAGAGGATAGGTTACACCGTGTGGTGGGAGGGAACCATCCCTGCCTGAGCTGGGACCCAAGGATGTCTGAAATGCAGGGGAGCTAACACAGATCTAAGGGGCACTCTAGTGCAGAGTTTGGTAGTCTATGTATTTAATGTCCTAAATAAAATTTTACAACCCATAGATTCAGAATTTTTTATTAAATATGTACATGTACAGCATCTGCCACACTAACATTTGCTCTTACTTGCTGCAGAGTCATGATTTTGCTAGGTGCAGTATGCTCCTGCCAGCCCAAGTTTTGTCTTTAGAGTATATATATAGAAGCAGAGATGTGTACCACGAGGCCTCACAAGGGCCACACAGGTAAAAGACTCTCGGCATCTCACCAGGAACATCCTCAGGGCCTGTCCATGATGCTGCCTGGCATTCCAAAAAAAATTCCTGGTGGAGCATTTTGAGGGGTCATGCAGGGGATTTTGGGCCTGGTCCCTGTCCTATTTGCCCCTGTGGAGCTGATGACACAAGAGCTGCTGCTCTGAGATCTGTTTCTCTTGGGCAGATTTTATATTGGCTCAGCCTTGGCATCTCTGAGGCTCCTGAGGTGGAACTGCCGTGGCTTGCCTCAGGCATAAACCTGCGGTCCTCCCAGTTGCTGCCCCCAAGGTTTTCAGCTGTGCTTGGCAATGTGAAAACTGCCTGCAGTCCTCGGGGTAGTCAAGCATCTTTTTGTCCCTTTACAAGAGCTGCTCTTACCCATGCAGCAGCGGAGCTGAGCGACTGCAGAAGAGCATGCGACTGATTGGAATTAACAGGAAGGTGGAGAGAGTGTGTGTGCTGTTTTCATCCTAAATTTTTTCTGGGAGATGTCTGAAACATTGGGACATTCCTCCAGTGAACGATGTAATTAACAGGAGGTGAGCTCAGCTCTCATTGTCAATGCATGCCTTGAGAAGAAGGAGCTGTGGGCAATCCCATTAAAGCTGCACAGCTGCAGGCATGGCTCAATGCAGAGCACTGGATCTGCCCACCTGTAGGTGCCACAGGTTCTTGTCATCTCTAGGATACATCCCAAGGTCCTTGTTCTGTTGTTTGCTTGGTGGTTTTTTGTTTGTTTTTGTTTGTTTCTAGGAAGCATTTCCCTATGCCAAGTCCCAAGTGTTTTCCAGGGGAGTTTGTACAGGGAGAATTGGAATGAAATCTGAGTGCAGACCTGGGGATCTGTTTTCTCTCTCCCAAGCACCTTGAGTGATGTGATATGATGGGGAAAGGGTCTCTGTGTCAGCCTTAGGTGAGCTAATTGGTTTCTCCCAGCACGAGGAGCTGAGGAAGGGAGAGAGGTGGGAGCTAATAGTTTTGGTGTGGGGGTGACTTGGTGGGGCGCTCTCACTCCAGGCAGGGAACCTGAAGATAATGACCTATCTTTGACTTTCCCCCTTTTACCCCTCTTGCTTCACTTAATCATAGCATCTCAAATGCTCTGCAAATTGCTTGGGACATGGGCTGGTTTTATGTGTGTCATGAATACATGCAACTGCACATTGCTCAGCACAGGAGGGCTCTGATCCCGACTGAAGCTCTTGGGCCCCCAGGGTGGATGTCCAAGATGTCCTTCGGTGTGTGGACTGTCTTAGCAACAGGAACCACGTGTATCAGACAGTGCTGCCTGGTTTTTCACTGTTGAATCCCTTGGCCCTGCATTGTTGACTATACATTTTCTTGCACGGTATAAAAATAAGGAGAGGCTCCCGTTCCTCCCTCCTGCTGCAAGGCATCATCCTGAAAGCAGCAAGCACTGCGGTAACCTCACTTCCCACCTCTGAAACAACCTGCAGTCTTCAGCTGAGATAACCGAGGTTGCTGCAGTGTATTGTGTTCAGAGTGACCTTCAGTAAACCCGCGTTGTGACCTCAGCACCGTGCCCGAAACAGATCTCTCTGCGCCTGCCAATACAACCAGGAGTCTTACGTAGAGCAGAAGGTGCTGCTGCTTGGTGGACCTGGCAATTGGGTTGAAACCTCCTGTTCAGTTTGCATTTCAATCTGGTGCCGAAGGAGTTTTTTGCCTGGTTTTTAAATGGATAATGTGCTTCAGTTTCTTGTTTCGTCTGGTAGGCGTTTTTATACAGTGTACGTTTGCAGAGACTGGCTTTCTTAATGGATAGGCCTTATCTTGCTACCTCATCCCCACAGTTACTGCAGGCCTAGTAGGGATTTTTTCTTGGTGATTGCATTAAAAAAAAAAAGTATGTTATTCAGGATGGGACAGTGGCAGAACTTGTGACGTGATTTGTAACATCAAGGCAAAGCATTTGAAGATCTTTTAGTTATTTAACCTGAAGAAGGTGTCAAGCCTGTCCTCTCACAAATGCACATGATGTAAATGAAAATCTAGGGGGAAAAACTGCTATAGATCCACTCTTCTGCAGATGGCTAATGTACATAAAATGGATTTTGTATTATGTATTTGCATAAATAAAGGAAAGACAGCATTACTGGTAGGTAGTACCTGGCTGGCATTTACATCTGTCAAGCCTAAATGAGAGCAGGGTGTTTATGAAGTGGAATGATTTAACATGCCAGTCTTCTCTCAGCTGTCATCTATTTCAGGAATTTCAAATCTTTCTAAATTAAGCTTATTTCTCCTTCTTGCCTGGCTTCAGGGTGGGTAAAACTTTACTGGAATAAACAAATAATTCATTTTAGTTAAATCATACCGGTGGTAGGGGGGAAAAGGCGAAGGCAGAACAGAGTAAGTACTTTAACTCAATCAAATATTGACATGGATGAGTGAAAGAAGGGATAAAAAGAAGGGAACACCTGTGATTATCCAGCATGCAAAACGTGCAGTGTGAACAGAACTTTTGTGGTGAGGTTTGGCTACTGATCGGCGTGTCAGGATGGAGAGCAATTGCTCAGCCTGCTGGGAAGCCTCATTGCTCAGGTGATGGAGGGACTATTCTGTATTTATTCAGCAGCCTTGCTGTGAGCCAGGGAATCAGGTCCTGGTGTCAGGCTTGGACGGTGAGGCTGGCAAGTTATCTCTTCTAATCTTGAAAGAGAGTTTCTTCTAACAGCTGATCCTGCATGGCGGAAGCCAGGGAGAGTGCTGGCCTTACACACAGTTACTTTATCATGTGCTCCTCAGGAGGGAATTGCAGCTCCCAGCCAGTTGGAGGGATCATCTCATGGTGATTCCAGATTTTTCCCTCTCACATCTAGCTCTTATCAGTTCCCACTGCTCTCCACTTGTTTTCTCCTTGTGTCCCTCCCCTTCATCACCGTGTCCTGGACTGGATCTTCCCCCACGTCAGACCCGACTGCTGCTGGCACGGGCTCTTTCTCCAGGGAATCTGGATGCACCTGGCAAGATAAATCCTGCTGCTAAAAGCTGTGGACAGTGAACATTAAGCAGCAGTTAGTGCGACCTGAGCTCTTTGTGGTGGCAGAACACCAGGAAGCTGGATAGCATGCAATTCCCTTTGGTGGATTTACTGCAGTCACTCGGTGTGGGCGAAACAGGATGAGAGTGAGCCATTGGTGACTAATTGTACTTTCTCTAGGGCCTGGACTTTTCTTGGAGGTCTTTCTCAATGCTGGACTTCTCCAAGGAACTCCTGATAGTTTCTTGCCAGCTCACCTGTCTGGTTTCTTATCAGCCATGAATCCCAGATGGATGTTTAAGCACCCCAGGCACCCAGCAAGGCACTGGCCAGTTGCACCAAGGGTGATGTGTTTTTTCAGAGGCCTTTAAAGGAGCAGAAATGGATTTTAAACTAATTTCAAGGAATAGGTGAGAGCGAAACCGTGCCAGTTTGAATCTGAAGCAGCTCAGGTTTCGTTGCCGTGTGCCAGACTAGCAGCTGGAGGATGCTGGGAAGCATGTTATGTGCTTTGATGTTTCCAAAATGCGGTCCTGCGGGATTTCAGTGTAACCAAAAGTGTTTGAAGTGCTGGCCTCTTGCCACGGTTTGGGATGAAGAACGTTTCTGAAAACCTTCGCAGCTCTATATGGAATTGGAGTGCAAAGAAGGGACTTTGTTATCTGTTGGTGTTAGTGTGGCTTTAATCAGAAAGGCTTAGCAGGAACTTGTCCATGTACTCTATCAAGAAGTCCTATGAGTGGAGGGCTTTTCCCTCACTCTCTTCATAGCCCCTAAATATGCTTTTTTTCTTCTCACCTTCCTGTAGGTCTATGCCTGCATTTGGCCTGCTGAGCTCTTGCACAAGTCACTGAGCAGCTTTTGGCCGAGGAACGGGTTAAAGAATCAGTCGCACAGCAGACAATTAGTCTCTTCTGGCAATATCCTAATTAATCCTGTTATCAGGCTTTGCCACTAATTGCTATAGGTGGGGTCCGACCTTAATAAAAGCCACCCCCTTTGGCTGTGATGCCTCTGCTGAGCCAGGAAGGGGGTGACGGAGCAGCAGAGGCTCTGGATGGAGTTCCGTGCGCAGGAATTTGCCTTTGCACCGCTTGGCTGGCCACCGCTGCAGACGGCAGCGTGCGAGGAGTAATGCAGTGTGAAGTCTCCTTCCTGGATGTCTGGGCAATTTGATTCAGGGCTGGTACCGCGCCGTGTTTGCTCAGTGGGGCATCCCAGTGTTCGGGTGCACAACGTGCTGCCGCAGCAGCCTGCTGTCGATAAAAGGCTTTAGATTGAAAGCCTTGATCGCCTCCCGTTAATGCTTCACACCAATGGTGATTTTGAAAGATTGTCTCGATGATAAAACGGGTGACCTTCACATCCAAGAGTTTCAGAAGTGCCAGCTATGCCCTCCCATTAGATTATTATTACTGGTTATAATGTCATGCTATAAATTGTATTAAGACTAGATATAGCACTGAGACAGAGCTATCTGTTCTCCCCAGGCCCCTGTCACTGGGAGCGTGGTTCTCTTTGTGCTCATTCAACAACCGTTCACACCTTCACAGTTTCCTGCACTTCACCCTGAATTTTGCTCCTCAGCATTTTTTAAGCTGGGTGGAAATGCTTCATCCTCCAAAACAGCTTCAATTTTCATGATAAAAAGCAACTGCTGGCCTCATGTAGGTGGTGTGAGGTGCTTCTGGCCCATCAGGCAGATGTAGAGCAGCTTTCCCTGATGCGGCAAAAAATGGGAGAGAATTCTCTAAACAAGGGGAGAGGGGGAGAGAGGGAAGAGGATAAACTCCAAACAAGTGGCTGTAACAGTGCTTTTGTATTTCAAAGGGCCCTTGCATGCCAAACAGGAACCTCTTGTTTTTCAGGGGAGTTCTTAAAGCCGCTTCCTGCTG